>NW_028143287.1:0-149983 GCF_977018435.1 Lepisma saccharinum | reverse complement strand
TATGTGTGTGTGTGTGTGTATGGGGATATTCCATTGTCACGGGTGGGACACGTGGATTAGGGTCAAGTACCCATATTTCAGATAGGTTCCTAATTTCGGATACCAAGAAATTTCCACCTTAGAACAGCAGCGCCGAAGTGTAGATAGTGTCAACTAACACGCTACTTCGTCCCAAAGTTTCACCCTTGTGCGTGACCTTGAGCAATGTTTCTTTAGTGTGTGGCTGGTATTTCTGACTTTTCCGAAGTTTTGATGTAATATTTCACCATCCAAACTTAAGGCCTACAACTGGAAGTTTAGTATTTACTCACTTCTGTCTAAATTTTATATAATCTTGAGAGATTCAGCAAACATTATTATGTAGTTTCGGTCACATTATTTCAGAGGGGGAACGCACAGAATCGCCATATTGAATATGCGACTGGGTTTCCTAATTTCGGATGCTACACGGGTACCTAATTTCGACTATCCGAAATTGTGCACCCTTTCCAAATACTCATTAGTAACCCTATCCGAAATTAGGAAATACCCTATCCGACATTAGGCAACCTTTTTGTCAGACTAAAAATATGCATACAATTCTTTGTTTAATAAAATATACCAAATATTTCTTATAAATGTTAATATAAGTTTCAGAAACATTAATAAATATATGTTCAATGTTTATCAACACATTTATGGCTTATTTTGTTTACATTTAGGTACTGATAATCTAATTTGAAATTAAGTATCCGAAATATGGGCACTTGACCCTATCAGGCGGTACAATACACACCATTGAAAATCTGAGCGACACGTGCAGCTTGTCGCGCCCCTTCGGTTCGATACATTTCGTTGATCACTGAGGATTCACTTTCAAGTGGCACGGAAATTACACACCGAAGAGACAAGCAACAGCCCCTTATTCTAAAGGAAACAATGCACCTTGCATACGAGTACAACAGACCGAAGCGACACGATGTATAGTACTGACAAAACAGACCAGTCCAAGCGACGCGTGCATTTTCTCGTGGTGAATTGGTTCGAATGGAAGCTTTCAGACTGCAGCGATACGTGTCTCTTGGGAACCAACATTCAAAAATAAACAACACCTTCCGAATTAAAGAGACACGACAAATTGCAGGTGCCGCTTGTCGCTCGGACTGGGCCGTTTTATCAATACCGTGTATTGTGTTGCCCCGTCCTCTTATTTGCGCAAGCGTGACTGGTGAATGGTTTCCTTTAGATGGAACGCTTGTGGCTTCAATATGAAAACTCCCTTGTTGCTTGAAGTAAATTCATGCAAGTGAAAGTGGCATGTCATATCATAGGTTTTCCCTAAATCCCTCAGGCGGAAAGGTGACGTTGAAAGCACATATATTTACTAGCATTTGTTATGTGTCATTTCATTACTTCTGCAGATTTGTTGGCAAAGATTCACTTAAGAATACTTTATAATATAATAATATCACTAGTGTTATAGAATTATCTTCCCCTCACTTTTCTTTTTACAAAATAATTGAATCTATCTAAACTTTCGTACGTTTTGAGTTCGTCGTGCGTGTACATGAGGTATGTAGTATGCTATACAACTGGCGGCCACAAAGACACATCATATTTTAATACTTTGCTCTGCAGTTGATCATCCGACGGATTCTAGACGTCCACTCCTTCATAGCAGAACTTTAACAAATACCTTTCTTGACTATCGTCGCACAACTGATGAAAACAAGCGCCCATTTCTTACTTCGTATGCCGGGGAATCTGCACTGGCAACAACGGGGACTGGCCTAAACCGGAAGTTCCAGGGGGACCGGGCAAGACCTCACCAATGTTTATGTTTACATTTTTAACACGGTCTATTCAATATGACGGAATAGAAGATCGCTGCCATGATGGCCACACCCCCATTCATTGCAGTTTCCACACCAATACCCACTTCCAACATGTGATTGTCTTCCGTCCACGCGTCTCTTTCAGACAAATTTCATTTTCTGCAGTTAAACGTAGCACACCCTATCTCTTCCACGAATGGCGTTAGGTCCAAAATGAGTTCTGATTGTCGTTTGTGGGACGATTCTAGCCTAAACTGATGTGTCATACACACCCCTTTCCATTTGAAAATATTGCGTGATATCCAATATGGCGGAATCCAAGATGGCTGCCATGATGGGCACACCTCCATTGAATGCAGTTTCCGCACCAATACCCACTTGCAACATGTGATTTTCCTCCGTCCACGCGTCTCGTTATTACTGGCCTGTTCCGATACTTTTGACTACCCCTTTGACTACTCCATACACACGATTGATTCTGTACAGACGCTGTGGGGACCGATGTGTAAATAAGTTTGAAAATGCTACCCTGTTGGTACTTGACAATAAAAGAGAGGAAATACTTTTAGTCTCTGTCGATTTTTGCAGTTTTTGTCGTTTATGATATTTTTCATAAACAAAATCGTAAATACTTGTCCTGCAGAGAATAAATCACTGGAAAAGAGAAACAGATGTTACATGAAATAGGAGAGATCTGACGGACATAAGAGCACTGGTAAAATTATTTTGGATGTAATTAAATGACTGACAAATAAAATTAGCAAAATAATTATACTAACGAGTGTTGTGCTATTTTGGGTAGAAATGCAAACTTCTGTGTTTTAACATGAAGACAAAAAGTAAAAAGCTACATAGCACGCCGATTACAAATAATAATGATAATAATAATAATGATAATAATAATAATAATAATAATAATAATAATAATAATAATAGTAATAATAATAATACCATGTGATATGATGTGGAAATCTTGCAGAGGGATATATTACTTGAAATTGATTGAATAAAGTTCTGAGTTCGATTATTTTCTTCCAGTGTCCCTTCATCAATTTTATATAATCGTCACGATTAGCCAAAAAAGCCAGAAAGAAACGATGCAAAATGTGATATATGCAAAGTATCTTTCATTGTTCTCACAAACTATTTGTGTTTAATTTATATACATTTCGAATCATGCTTTGCTTTAAGTTAAATGTTAATTTGTATCTAAATTCAATTAAACATTACAATGCTGACCAAGGCATGAAACAAGGCTCAACAGTGTTACTAAATTAAATTAGTCAATAATTTAAAAAGTGCTTTTACAAGGGATATAACTTCTGATGGAAAATCGAGTAGTGTCCCTACTACGTTGTTATCTTTCATTGAAGAAATATAAAGTGCGCTCAAGGGTATACAAGCGCTTAGAAATTTTCCAAGCGGAAGCGGGAGGGGTGTATCATGGACAAAGTCAATATATTTTTCAAGGAAGCTAAAATATAACTTTACACGCCATGAAAATACTAACAGGAATTGTTATTATTATTATTGATTTATGTACATTTCTAATTTATGATAATATATTATTCTTTTATGCATTATTTACATCTCACAAATTCAACCAATTTACTTCATGTGCTCGGATGCTTTGAAATAAGGAAGTTATGGCTTCAATTCGCGATAGAAATTCGATATACGTTTAAGAAACGTTTCGCTCAACAAGCTTACCTTTTTGTTGTCAGTGGCGGATTAAGCTTCCTCGCCGCCCCTAGGCACAAACGTAATGTGCGCCCTTCTCAAAAGAAAAGTAGTAACTTATTTGCACTGACCCAGTACGTAAGTTCCGTCTGAATATGTGATTGAAAATGGTTCCCCAAGGTCCCAACAGATTTCTGCCTTGTTAAGAGTGCCAACTCGCAGTTTTTGTGTTCTTCAGAATTTTCGTGTGATGCTAGAATATTTGAAATGTTTTTCCAGTCTGAAATGCCGTGAGTTGCGATGTTTGTCTTCCCCTTGAACAACCTGCATGATGCACAATAAACGGCACCAGTGCTGCACGAATATACCAAATAATTCCGCAAAATTGATTCTCCATTTAGAAGTTTACGAAAAAAACACTATTATTTAAAAATCTTGTCTTACCTGCTATGAGTCTTTGCGATTTAGAAAAATCGTTTTCAGCATTCTGATTAATTCCACGTCTTAGAACAATGTCAATTGTAGACTCATTCAGACACCACTCGGCAGGATCGTCACTAACGAAATTTGCACTCTCACTGTCACAATCAGGAACTCCTACAAACTGAGGGGACACAACCTCAGGTGCACTTTCTTCATCCACTAAACCCACAATATTTTCGACATTTTGCGTTTCACAGAGTTCACTCGATGTAGCCGCTTCCACTTCAATTTTTGGACTGCTTTCGAAAATCACTTGTTCCTTTCGCCTAAAAAACGTGTCCACTGTACCAAGCTTTTTCTGTAAGGTTGCTTCTCTTTCGCGCTTTTCGTTTGCAAGTTTACGATAAGCCGCCCCATTTAACTTTATTCGCTTCATGCTGCCTGCTGCATAAAAAAAAAACACCAAATCGCAAACGCACTAGCAACAAACTGAATGCACTAGCCAGAGAATACAGTAAGACAAAAACTAATTGCGGTCCACGCGAAAGCTGCACTCACTCACTCACTTATCAGCAGTGTTTATGTGTTTATTTTTTTTTTAAGACTGGCATTGTTACAGATGCGAGTTTCAAACAATCACTCTTCTTTCCTGCCTGGCCATTAACAAAAGCTTAGTGGAAGATCGAGGGGGTATGTATTTACAAAAACAAACCAACAAAGGCTGGGCGGCTTGCATTGTCATTGTAAGCGATAAAAGCCACAGCACGGGTTAAAAACAAATTGATTGGCACCTGAAGGAGGCAGAGCAACGAAACATTTCTTGATAACACATAAATCCGATACATCAAGGTTTCTTTCGTATGAAGCGCGAAAGTGTTGCAAACCGTTGATTTGAAACATTGGTTTCATAAGTCTAAATTGTCACTGTGTACGTAAGACACTTTTTATTATTCTTGATATTCTGGAAAAAAGATTTGCCGCCCCCAACAGTTGCCGCCCCCAACAGTTGCCGCCCCTAGGCACGTGCCTAGTGGGCCTAGTTGGTAATCCGCCACTGTTTGTTGTTGAAGTGTATTATGTGCTCACAAGGTATATTACTGCCGATACAAAGTGAGTAGTGTCCCCACAAGGATGATATCTTCTGTCCAAGAAGTGCTTGATGTCCTCACAAGGTTTATTAATTCTGTTTCAAAGTAGGTAGTGTCCCCACAAGGTTGTTATCCTCTGTTGAAGAAGTGTATGATGTCCTCACAAGGCTTATTACTTCCGATACAAAGTGAGTAGTGTCCCCACAAGGTTACTATCTTCTGTTGAAGAAGTGTATGATGTCCTCACAAGGTTTATTACTTCTGATGCAAAGTGAGTAGTGTCCCCACAAGGTTACTGACTTCTGTTGAAGAAGTGTATTATGTCCCCACAACGTTTATTACTTCTGATGCGAAGTGAGTAGTGTCCCCACAAGGTTACCATATTCTGTTGAAGAAGTGTATGATGTCCCCACATGGTTTATTACTTCTGATGCAAAGTGAGTAGTGTCCCCACAAGGTTACTATATTCTGTTGAAGAAGTGTATGATGTCCTCACAAGGCTCATTACTTCTGGTGCACAAGTGAGTAGTGTTCCCACAAAGTTACTATATTCTGTTGAAGAAGTGTATGATGTCCTCACAAGGCTTATTACTTCTGGTGCACAAGTGAGTAGTGTCCCCACAAGGTTACTATATTCTGTTGAAGAAGTGTATGATGTCCTCACAAGGCTTATTACTTCTGGTGCACAAGTGAGTAGCGTCCTCACAATGTTGTTATCTTATGTTGAGGAAGTGTATGATGTCCTCAAAAAGTATGAGGGGGGTGTTTAAAAATATTCCAAGGATGGAGGGGCGACATATCGCATGGGTAAAATCAATATTTAAGTCAAGGAAGCTACAAGTTAGATAAAACTCAATTTATGCTTACTGGAAGAAAGCAATGTTTCGTTTCTTTCCTAATGCCTCAGGCCTCCCCGATGGCGCAATGGTAGCGTCGTCGCCTTGTATTCAAGGGGTGCTGGGTTCGATACCCGGTGGAGGCACATAGTGGTTCGGATCCTACTTTAAACTGTAGATCCAGTCCAAATTTGCTTTACTGTGCATAAAGTGCACTTAAAACACCAACTCAATCAACCAATCAATCAATTTTTCACATATATTCTGGCTTCAAGATTCCACTATGTCAGTCTTATATCTAAGGAGGAGGCAACTGTGAATTCATTATGGCGGGGAAATTTTTTTTTCCATTTGGAAGATTCCTTCTACTGCAACTGCTTACTCATGATATCCGATTAACTGTAAACATGTTGAAAGGAAAGAACCCATATCATGGAAGAAGAAGAAGGAAGTGCAGGCACAGTGAATGATCCAGTGGGTAAAGCAGGCAGGTTATAATGATTTTTTTTTTAATGAAAGTGTCATTTTTGTCTTCGGGGATCCATTCGGCGGTACGAACGTTCAAAAGAGTCCGTTTTTATTATATTGCTCTCTGTGGTAAAACCACGCGTGCTAGGGTTGCAAGGAACACATATTGAGACCAAAGTAACGTCATCAAAACACGAAGCCTTCGGTTGGCAGAACCGACATTCCAATTGTTTCAAGTACTGTTCGGCGATATATCGTCCAGACGATATATCGCGATATTGAGAAACTATCGTCCAGGCGATATTAACTAGACAATATATCGTTACGATATTTTTGCGATATATATTGTGGAGAGGGAGACGATATATCACCCATATCACGATACGGAAATAATATCGTATCGTCTGAGACGATATTTTCTTGACGATATATCTCAATATCAAAATTCCGATATTGTACATCCCTAGATTCAAGTCCAATTTATGCACATATGTTAATCAGCCCCCGCCTCTGCATCGGATACGACATTTGTTTATTAAAGTTTACGTATTCTGGTTATTTCACGTCAGGAACATGGTGATTGAACAAACACAATGACGAGGATTCGAACCTGGGACCTCTGACATACTACCAGTCGCAACGGAAAGCAGACTTCAGTTTGCGGGATCCAGAAGTCCTGTCCCGGGAAACTTCGGGAAATGATTTCCTTACTTTCGGGATTTCCGATAGGTCAGGAATTTAAAATGATCGCGAAATAAGAATTCTGGATATACTTAATTATCGGAAGGGAAATCTTCTAGAAATGGCATCAAAATACCGAAAATAATTTCTTTGGGGACAAAATGTGCGTGGAACTCGATAATTTCAGGAGTGTTTGGAAATTCTGAACATTACCCATCCATAAAATTTTCTGAACTAGTCGGGAAATACGTAAAATTTTCTGTCCTGAATATCGGGATAGTTTTATATACCGTATCGATCCCATCCCGGACTCATAATCTCCGATCACTCACACCCATCAAGTAAAAGAAACAGTTTTTTAAGTCCACTTTATGCACAGTAAGGCTAATCGGGACTGGACCTACAGTTTAAAGTGGGATCCGAACCAGTATGTGCGTCCACCGGTTATCGAACCTAGGACCTCTTGATTACAAGGAGACGACGCTACCACTGCACCATCGGGGAGGCCTGAGGCATAAGGAAAAGAAACGAAACATTGCTTTCTTCCAGTAAGCATTAATTTAGTTTTATCTAACTTGTAGACCTATTTCATTTGATGATTTTTGGTATTTCCATTAATTTACAGTGAACGAAAATATTCTCAAAATAATTTTAAAAATGTAAATAGTTTGGTCGTCTTCTGTGGCGGAGAAGTAAATGTAGCGCCAGAATTCCTGGATTCGAATGTTTGTAAAGGCATAATGTGTTTTTGTCTTTCCATCTATTTCACAATTTTAACCTTGTCGTCGCGATTAGCTAAATTGGCAGAAAAGCGACGTAAAAATACAGATGCAATTAGTTTGATATTTTCTCAAACAGCAGATTTGCAACGGTCATTCAGGGTTGACCGGCCAAGACTACAAGTCCTACAAGGACAAAACTACGTGAGTTTTTTAAAGGAATCTCCCTGAGCATACAGGCATAGCTGCTATTAATGTGTCAGTTCCGTGAATTATTTGGCGTTGAAGAAAATAGACTGCTGTCATAACCACCGCAGGATATCTTGATATCTTTTGTCAGTTCTTCATCTGTCAAAAATTTATTCTCTCTCATATTATCTTTAAGCGGCTCAAATAATTCTGATATTCACTAAGAGCCCGGAGTGTAAAAACATGAAGCAAAACCCTTTCGGAGAGTTATTGCTGTCAAATTGACCATGTGGGGATGTCATAGTGAAGGATGACATATGCAGGCAACATCAACGTCTTTTTTATACAAATATCATTATACGGCACCCTTCATCAACGTGCAGGAAAACTGGGCATAAATCATGACCCTTTCCCCAAAAATTCACATAAAGAACACCTTGCATGTCCCAGTCGGACAAATGTGTCCACGCGGTTCATTCGTGAGCAACTAGCGTTCTTCGCCAAGCTGTTGAGATCATTCGTACACTCTTGCCCATTCTCCAGCAGTTTTATCGTTCTCCTATTAATCATTGCACATTACACTATAATGAAAGTCACTGGTAGATGAATTTGCTTAGTTTGATTTATTTGTTGTTTCAGGTCCACTTCATGAACAAAAAGGCTAATCGGGACTGGATCTACAGTTTAAAGTGGGATCCGAACCACTGTGCCATGTGCCTTCACCGGATATCGAACCCGGCACTTGATTACGAGGCGACAAGGTATTGCTTAGTATCTCGTACAGTCGCTAACTAGTCAACCGACCATCCCTCACAAAAACGCGGCGCAGAAAATGGAAAAAACTGTAGCAGAGGGAAGTTTATAATCGCATAACGTTGATCCCCGTAACTAGCAACAGTCACCTGAAAAAATAATCATCTGAAGCGTCGCCACGAGTACTGTTTGATACATGTAAGATGTCAGGGAGGAGAGCTCTCGTTTCATGACAACTGTAGAGGAAATTGCAATTTAGTCTCATAAGTTTTAAGTGGGATCCGAAGTTTTGGTTCTCTCCGCCGACTACCGAACTCCGAACCCCTTCATTACAAGGCCACGCCATTACCACTACGCCATCGGGTTGACCCTAGTCTCTGATATACACATCGTGAAAAAATACAAGAAGACACTGAACTGTTCCTAAAATAAATGTTAAAGTTTATGGAAAAGAAGCAAGTCGAATCCAGTTTCTATTTAAATAGAGGACTCAAGTCTGAACTTAGCATCAACGCCACGGTATTTTCAATTCAATTTAAATTTTATGATTTGTAAAACAACGACAACAATAATGATAATAATAATAAAATGTCAAGGTAATTTTTTATGATATGAAATATTACCCTGCCCCCAAGTGCTCGAAGTGAAAATCCTGCCCAGTTTGGGAAAAAGATATGGGGATGCTTGTAGTTGTATAGATCAATTTTGAGAAAATGGGGTAGGTGAAGGAATGCCTATGCAAATTATCCTTGTCTGTGATGGTTTGTTAGAATTTTCTTAACTGGGGGATATCATTACTGTGGCATAAGAATAACATATCGATGGACGTATGTAAAATGTCGCTGTTTGGGGGAGGGTAACCGTGGGTAAGGCGCCAAAATACGTATCTAGCTGCGGAGCTGGTTATAATTTTCATTATTGGCAATGTAATTGTATTTATTTGGAAAAAATAAACTCGTTGGATGCATTACGAATATTAAATATCTGAATTCAAAAACATCTGAAACACTTGAACGTGGATCGATCTCAGAAAGAAACCCATTGGAACAGAGGCGCAACCAAGAATTTTTTTTTTGGGGGGGGTCAAGTACCAGGATAAATGTGCCATATTAATAATAGTAATAATGCTATAAATAATAATGTTAATAATGTTATTATTATAACATTATTATTATTGATTTTGCCATATTTTACTTCGCTTATTGCGCTACTTTTGGCTAATTTGCCAAAATGGGGATGAGTGATGATTTGATGAAATTGATGAATGGACACACATTCACAAACATCCATGGCCAAGCCGGAATTCGAATCCGGCACCAACATTATTATTATTATTATTATTATTATTATTATTAGTAGTAGTAGTAGTAGTGGTAACAAAGCCATTATTACCCTCGTCAATTATGCAAGAAGGGGGTAGAAGTTGGTGTTAAAGCATTTGTGTTCGAACAAACGATTGAATTATTTTTCAACACGTTCAATTTCACATTATAAATGGAAAAGAAACACACAAACTATTTTTCAAAGACAGAAAATGCTTGATAAATGCATTCCAAACATATTTTTTTTTTATATTAACATGTATAACTTTCGTGCACGATATATGTTTCACATATTGTCGGTGAAGGGATGAAGTGACGTATCTTGATTTTTACGATTTTTTCAAGAGAGCGGTTTAAAGTTTTTCGTTTTTCAACATAATAGCGTCGTGCTCATTTGATATTTATTATATCAATTGCAAATTTTGTACAATAGGTGTATGATTGTTGTTACATTTGGGGAAAAAGTTACATTTTGAACATGTTTTCATTTCTGCTGGAAGAAAAATGCTGGAATGTGCTTGAATCACTTACGTCCCTTCGCCTTTTCTTTTCAAAGATTGTGATTAAAGTTACGCCCTCCTTACATTTTTTTTAAAAAATGATCTTTTTGGTGTGTAGAGATACATTTATTAATTTTCCCGTCAATATAAATTATTTAATAATAGTTGTATTGATTTCATACCTTTATTTAAAAGTGATCCATACATTCACGTCTATTTATCCATTGCTGTTGAAAATAGTAGTTAAAAGAAGTGAATAAAATACAGAAAGTTAATAATGGTTTATCTTTAATGCAATTCAAGATATAGTAACACTTCAGTACAAAGAAAATATGAATTCTGGTTGTACTTGTAACTAAGAATATCTATGGGACTTTGAAGACTCGTACAATAGAATATTTTTAATATTTTTTTTAATGATATTCAGTGTGGAAGATTTTTGTAGAAATACACAAACTCAGGTTCTCTCACTACAGGTGTATCTCCTTCACATAAAGACATCAAATCTGCATACATCTGTAGTGAAATCCTTGGTTGATGTGAGTGAAGAGTTTTGGTGAATATAACTTTCCCTTGCAGCGAGATACTTCGATAAACCACATTTAAATGGCTGTCCTTGAAATAAATTTTATCTGGTTGATACTTGATCACCATTATTTCGCGTATGCCTGTCCAGTTAATTCCTTCATCATTATCATCCTTCCATACAGATAGGATCCTCAGATTTCATGCGACATCTTGGAAATCTAAGAAATTCATTCATCGAAGGGAATGCACAGTGTATGGTTTATCAGATCGTGCAAGTCTAAATATTGGTAGCAGATGAGCTGGAATGAATACATTTCCAGTGAGCCATAGTAACAGTGTAGAGCATCATGGCTGCAACTATTGAGCTTTTATTTTGCCCTGTACAACCTTCAGCGAACAAGTAAATTTCTTCAACCTGTTTTACATCCACTTGATGAAGAAAATTGTTTAGGCACGTGGAGATTTTTGCATGCACCTCTGTGGGTCACTCCTTCGTGCCAAACAAAACCATGACATTCTCTTGTCTTCAGATCATAAACTGTAAAATTGTATGTTCATAATCGTCTTTTATAAAATAACTTTATTTCGTTTGAAATGGGAAGATAAATGACTTTCTGCAAATGAAACACTGCAGCAACTGTCTTGCATTGAAAGTCCGGCTTGTCTTTTGCTTCCATTTTCTTCTTTCTTACACCATCCTGCTCGGCGATATGTTTTTGATACTTATCAGCAAGTTCACTTTTCTTCGATTCATCTCCTTCCAGAAAGTTGCTACACAGACCGCACGTATCCTTTTTCGGTCAATGAAAAGAAAGGTTCATGTTTTTGAATATCTTTCTGTATGTCTGATAAGTAAATAAACATTCTATACCTTTTGCTTTTTGGCAGATCCGAATGAAGACATTGTATTTTTGTTATCTTTCCTGCAGTAGTGAGATTCGACTCTTGGGGCCGGACCCTGTGGTCGAGTGGGGGTCGACCTCCGTGGCGGAGTGGTTAGCAGAGCGCGCTACAACGCCAGGGGTTCGGGTTCGAGTCCCGGTTAAGGCATGGGTATTTGTGTTTGTCCAGATGATACGAAACTGAGAAACTGTAACAATTGAAAAGTGAGAAAAAGTGTAAATGGTGGGTGATACCTCTGTGTAGGAAGTATTTCCTATATATATATATATATATATATATACGTACATATATATATATATATATATATATATAAGTGGTTAGCACATCGTGCTGCAACGCCAAGGGTTCCGGGTTCGAATCCCGCTCGAGCTTGGTTGTTTGTGAATATCCATTCATCAATTTTATCATTTCATCACTCATCCCCATCTTCGCAAATTAGCTAAGAGTCACAAAACGCGAAGTAAAATAAACTAAATCAATCAATCAATCAATCGACTCTAGGGAATCTCTTTATGAGTTCTATTAACTTTTTCTCTATTGTTTTGTCCCTTTCCAGTAGGCTCTGAAGTTTTCCTCCTTTTTCTCTTTCTCAATGACACCTGAGCATCTTCTTTTGGCTAGAGCAGTTCGCATTGTTTTCTCTGATACTAAAAGTGTATTTAGAAACATGGTTTTACACACTGATACTACTTCTCTTTCCTTCTATGGTAAAAAGTAATGATTTGTTTTTGATCTTCGAGATTCTTCATTTTGCGTAGTTTTGTGTTTAACGTCTGAAACCTTTACATATGTTTTGACGAATTGTCGTTGAAGCTGAAGGTCGTCACTTGCATAAAAGTCCTTTAAAATTTCATGTCTTTCCGCATCTGGGATTTTAAAGCATTCTTTACCAAACTTTTCACATTTTCCATCACATTTTACTTTCAGATTTCTCCCTGGAACTAACTTTCTGTGCATGGTCATTGCGTTTTGCCATGTAGTCATAACTCAAAAACGCAATTTTTCGAGTTACGCCACTTCGCCCCTTGACCGACGATATATGCAACATGGAGCGACGTGGACGCTATATTGTGTGCATATTCAAAGTTTATTTAGACATATTATATACAACTCATATTATTTAAATCCATTAGGCAACCAATTCATCCATCTCACAATAAACCAACAGCAAAAATTACATAAATTGTTTCTCAAATGTGCACGTTGCCTTTCCTCGAAACAATTGTTCATGCATTTAAAACAAAATCAATTAAGACAAGTCTTATTTCTCTGTCTGGTAATTTACAATGCATTACAGAGAACAATGATATATTGCGAGCAAAGCGAGCAAGAACATTTTTGGATCCAATTTTTTTGCAGGCTGATATCAATATTGATTTAATAGGGCTCAAACAATTTCACGGGACGCCAATGCATTCTCTCTCTTACAACTTTTGTGCCTCCCCGACAGGGACGGGCACGGGTGGGCAATTGCCTACCCAGAAATTCCTGTGCCCACCCGATTGCCAACCCAATCAAATTCAATAAATATATACACTTGGGAAATGCGAATGGCCCAATAAATAAGTTTATTATGGTGTTCACTTCATGTATATTTTACTTGTGAATATTATCTATATTACAGACAAGTTCACATATTATCATTCAATAAAAAGCTTTGTTGTCCTTTTCCGAAACACTGATTTCGGGAATAGGTTTACAAAAGTCAGACTAAATAATAAGTTGAATGGAATTAATTTAAGCTTTTCTTTCAACTTCCTTAACATTATCATTGGAAAGTGAAAGGAATTTCCAAATCTTTTGAAACAAAAAAATGTGATGTAATGCCCACTTGTATGCTTAAGCAGCCAGTAGGCTTAGGAGGCTTTATGGAAGGCGCAAAATTGTACAGAATATGATCAAGATTAGAACAGGATTATGGGCCTGAGGGCTGCAGCTTCTGACCTTCACAGGGATGATGCGTCAAATTGCTTTGAAAATGTGCCACATAATGAAAAGAAATAGACACTTGAAATGTGGCATAAAATATAGAAATATAATTAACTGTCTGCCATAACTTGGCCAAAAAGTTATAACTGAAACTGAGTGTAGAAGGGGTGGAGTGGAGTGACTTGATGTTCTCAACTCCGGGCTTCCGGCCTGGGCATGATTAAGGTGATCTGTTAAACAAATAAAAACCTCTTCTTCGCGTTGCTTCCTCCAGCAACACACAAAGTTATTTTGTTAGGTCTACATTGAAATACTAAGACAGAGGTAATTTGATATGTCCCTTTCATCATCACGATTTTATATACCTGTCATCGTCTAATTTCGATATCGAGTCCAAAATAGATAATAATAATAATTTTATATTCATTCTACTAATAAGAAGCAATCACAAAAATAGATTTTGATAAAACAGTTCTGTAGGTTTGAAAAATAGCTACAGAATTAATGTCTTGATGAGTTAGCAATCGTTTTAGGAATCTTCTTACACGAGTTGTTGTTTTAAGTCCACATTATGCACAGATTGGCTAATCGGGACTGGACCTACAGTTTAAAGTGGGGTCCGAATCACTGTGTGCGTACACCGGTTATTGAACCCGAGACCCCTTGATCACAAGCCGACGACTTTACCACTATGCTATCAGGGAGGCACAAAATTTTCTTACAGATACATTTTCCCTTTCAGTAACGTAATTATGAGATTTTTCTTATGGTTAACCCACATGGAATAGGGACAAAATTTTAGAACTTTGTGCTTCATAACATAATACATACAATTTTATTTATTTATTTATTTATTACATTTTGGTGATATTTTGCCAAAATGTCCTTCTTTAGCTTGGGTAAATATTATGCAGAATGAACTAAGAATTTGATTTACACGCGGGATCTTGCTTTTTTTAAAATTTTGCTAATAAGACATTCATACTTATGTCAAACGCTGAGCTGTATTGGGCGCTCGGAATGAACACATCATGCAGTGACACCCATATCCAGATCGGATTGATTCTAGTTATTATGTATTAGTTTTAATCTGCGAATTAATTAATGTTTAAACTATACTTTTCATTTTATTGCAAGAGCTTTTGCAATTCATTATTTTCAGTAAGGGGTTTGCCCCGTATTATGTGAGGGACTCGATTAGCCATTTAGAAAAAAATAAATTACAGTCTGCGTGTGAAACAAAACAAGGTGGCGAACACACTATGTTTGCATTTCTCAGTTCGTCGATTTCATTAAAATGTCGTAAGTGAATCTCGCGATTCACGATTATTGGTACTGCACCACACTCGAAACACGATGGGGACATTTTAGAATGAAGCGTCTTGAATTTCAGTCAGTATCTGTTGGAAATTCTATGTCTTGGCCAGTTTGTAAATGTTGTAGATACTTCTTACAGGCATAGTTGTGCACACGGAGGTGCCAAAGGTACCTGGCTACCCCAAATGTCTTCTAAAAAATAAAGAAAATATGTTGAACTACCGTTAGAATAATGAAAATAATATCAGTGCTAAATAAATAAGGAATTTCGTTTCATTTGAGATGACCAAGCTCTCTCTCTTTCTCTCTCTGAGTCTCTCCCTCTCCACAAAACAATGTGATATTCCTTTACTATAGTAATCAGTAATCACGTAATAAATAAATTATTTTTTCCTTGATAAATCGCAGAGCCCCTTCACATATCGGCCAGTAAATATTATTTTCCCGAGGACCGACTTGTTTGTTATTGGAAATGTTAGAAGGTTGCATTAAGACTTTCATGTTCAAAGACTTTCATGAATGCTCTCTTCCTTCTCATTCAATGACAAGTGTATCAATTTTCAGAGTTTTGCTTACATCTGAATTCTACGGTTTAAAATGATGTGTAAGACATGGCATTAACTATCGAGTGACCAGGTACAGCAATATATTTTATGAAGTAGGCTAATGTGCATTAGAAAACATGGTAAAACTGAACCTACATATGTACTTCGTGAGAGTGATTTAGCTGATAATACCTGTAGAGATATAGCCTTGTATTTATAATTTTCAATTGTTTACTTTCATTACTTAAAATATCGACACGCTGATAGTAAAACCTGTGCTAAAGTGATAACAAATGCTCATTCTATAATGTTAAAATTTCAAGTTCACATCCTTAATAGTTTCTGTGAAAATAACATGAAGTTACGTCTATAGGCTAGCCATGTCCAGATAGGTAACTGAAACTTCTCTTAAGGGACCGCCAAATAAATTATTCTGCGCGCACCTATGCTTGCAACATCGCAAGTATAATTATTATTTTGTATTTTGCCAGATAAGACTCCCAAGTTGTTGTTTTCAATTCAAGTGGCAATCTTGTTACGCGTCCCTGGAAGTTACGTCAAAGCGATCGTTTGATGAGTTGGGTTGTATACGTACAGTCATGGACACTTCTGGGTTGTAATGATTGCATTGAAAGTTAATGGGATTGTTATAACCCAGAAGTGTCCGTGACTGTACATACAGGTTAGAGTATCAGCGCTCATAGATCAGAAACTAAGCACTTTAGACGTTATGAGTACGAGGAAAAGTGTCTTGTTTTGTTATATATCTACCAGCATCCAACCGTTGTTGAAGTTGTTTGTATATGTTGGAGAGGGGGGGTGAGCATGAGTGCATGTAAAACTCATATAAGGTCTTAGATTTATACTGCCCACCTTAATTTATGAATATACAGCTTCTGTCCACCCGGTCTAAAATTTCTGGCGCCGCCCCTGCACCTCGATGGTATAATGATAACATCGTTACCCTGTGATTAGGGGGTCCCGGGTTCGATACCCGCTGGAGGCACATGGCACAGTGGTTCGGATCCCACTTTAAACTGCAGGTTCAGTCCCGATTAGCATTTCTGTGCGTAAAATGGACTTAAAACCACAACCCAATCAATCAATTTTACAACTTATTTTCCTTCAAGTCGTTCGGCGCCCAGGGCAGACTCCCGCCGCCCTCTAGCTACGGTACTGAAGACTAAAAGATAAGACTAAAAAAGAAGGTATTGCGAGCGAAGGGATCAAGAAAATTTTGCGAATAGTATTTTTATTTGCATAAAATTTCAAGTTGTGGGCGGTAATTGCAGGTACACTTGGCCGTCAATGTTTGCTCCCCCCTTGTACCCCCAAGAACTCATTTCCGTCCAAGGTTGGGGGGACAATGCCTCCCCTGCCCCCTGTGGTTGCGCCATTGCAGCTGCGTTCACGCTGAATCTTTCGTTGCTGGGTCACTTGATGTCGACATATAAACTCAAGGTCGACAGATTTATAGGCCGCGTGGGTGCTGCAGGGAAACGTGTGAACTGCTGAAATGACACCTATGATGTAAGTGCACTCATTTTGAGAGGAGTGTTTGGGATTGATTACATCAGGTGAAATTATTTCATCACCTTAACCTGATGTGAGCTCAGGAAGTATCCACTATGAATGAAGTTAATGGCAAGCCCAAACACACCTGTTGTGTGTGTGTACGTAGAGGTCGATTTGGTTGATTTGATGGTTTAAGTCCACTTTATGCACAGTAAGGCTAATCGGGATTAAACCTACAGTTTATAATGTATGCTCCCACCGGGTATCGAACCAGGGACTTCTTGGTCATAGATCAAGATCACAACCATACCACTGACCCGTCTGCTTCTATTGAAATCGAACGGTGTAACGCCCACTACAGGGAAGCCCACGGAATTTCCATGCCAGAAGTTTGCATGTTATCTTAAAGGTTATCGCCCGCTGAGACGCCGGAAACGCGTCTGTTGTGTTCTGTTGCCGCGTTTAACGTCTCGTAGCTGCGTGCACCAACGCAGATTATTTCGAAGTTCAGATGAAAGAGATCAATTTTAATCCACTCTAAATGAACTTGGTTTAATGATTTGCATTGCATCAACGAAAAACGACGTTCACTAGATTCCGTTCAACTGATCCGATATTAATTTGTAAGGCTATACCAGATTGGTTGGCTAAAACAAATGACAATCAAGAACCCCATAGAGTAATGTGATGTGTTAAAGTATCAACATGTAAGAGAAGAAAATAATTCGGGCTGCAAACTTCTATGAATTTGAGAGATGTACTAATCAATCTTGTCAATATGTACAAGGATGTAGTGGAGTGTAAAAAAATAATAATATTAAAAAAGAACTGACGGCACAACACAAAAGAAGGAGAAAGCATGGAACCTTATTCTACGGGACTTTCATGCCTTACCACATGCATACGATTTTGAGAGAACAGCGTACGCTGAACCTCGCCCGCTCAAATGAAGATATATTATTATTATTTCTATTATTACTGTACTGTAGTAAGAATTTTAATTTTTCATTTCTTAATTCTTATATATTTATATTATCGTTTAGTGTAAATAGCCAGTAACAAGTATTTTCGTAAATTTATACAATCATATTTCCAACACCATGTAGCAATATCGTAAACATTGCTCTGTTCTAATTTACCTTGCACGTAATATATGACATGTATATATGTTTTGTGTTCTGGGATAGAAAGTACAGTATTTATAAACATTACGACTTCGCACCATAGAACCGCAATTATTATTATTATTTTGGCAGTTTTTAGTTTACATAGTTCTCGAATTATCAGCGTTGTACATCCAACATCTCTAGCGTTTGCACGCCCTCGATATCACTTTCCGCTCTTTTTATTTTAAAAAAACAACTGCCTGCACAGTCGAAGCGTCAGTATCGTGAACCAGGATCACACACCAAAACGGTGGCGAATGGCCGATCAGAAGATAAACTCGATTTGATGTTCCTAGATCGCGATCAAGTGTTGAACCGTCTTCATGCAATGGGATTTTCCAGTGATCCTTTCCCGATCCGAGTTTAAAATTTGATCTTCGTTCGTGCACACGGCCATCAGTGGGCGTTAAGCTTAACCCGTGAATTACAACCAGCTACTTCCATAAACGAATCCGTTATCTTAGACGTTGAAAGGTAACGAGGGGTCTGACAGACCCGAATGAAACTTAATTTGTCGACCATTTTGTGATACAAACTGCCATGGCAATCCTCTTGAATGTACCCTATGCTAGGTGCTTGCACTTTGGATTCGATACCTGATTGAGGCACATAATGGTTCGGATCACACTTTAAACTGTAGGCCCAGTCCCGGCTAGTGCAAAGAGTGGACTTAAAACAAAAACTCGAACTTAAACTCTAAAGTGGAAAGTTTATTGTCAAAGCAACCTAAACTTTTTAACCGTTCCTACAATCGGTAAGATTAATTCAGGTTTCTCCATTGTTACCAGTTTCCTTATAAAGCATCTTATTTATTGTCATTCGATCTTCGTCTTAGCCTTTCTATAAGTTTCCTACAATTAGGTTTCCCAAACAGGATTCTGTAAGTTTTCTTTCTTCTCCCATTCGTGCTTTATGACCTGCCCACCGAAACCGTCTTTATTTAATAATTCAAATAACATCTGGTGATGAATATAGATTATCAAACTCATTATTTTTTACCCATCATAATTTTCCCTATTTCCGACATACGACTCGCTCAAGACCCTTAATGAAAAAGAGGAGAACAGTTGTTTGGCAAAAAGCACGACAAATAACGTTTTCATTTCTTTCAACCGGTGACACTGGCACAGTACCTCTGTAAGACTTAATCCAACTCATTACTATGAGCAAGAAATTTCAATGGTGCACAATAACGTTTTGTGTGAACAACAAATCACACAGCATTTCACAGTGATAGTCGCTTCTGCGGCGTACAAACATATTTTTTAGAAAATAATTTAAGCACAATATGTTTCAGGATAGTGTTTCAAATATTTACATTACATATATAGTATTTTATAGACTGAGCCTTACACTTAACTTTTGTAGTCAACAATCATAACTAATTGATATATTACCTACGTGTAAAACGCAGATTTTCAATTCTGAGATGGATGTTCATTGTATGTTTTAAGTCCACTTTATCCTCATATTCGGCGTTTGTTGAAACCTCTTTCTGTTTCAGTGTACACACTCTGCATTTACAATAGACTTGCCCAACTATATTATCTGTTTCGTATTCTTTCGTTATTCTAACAGGCTTCTGTTTACGTTTTCTGATTCGTGTCTTTCGCTCTTGCTGCTTTCTAGTTTCCCATTAATTCCAACCCCCTTCCTCCCCCGTTGACAATTTTCTTCAAGACTCCTTGAACAAAATAAGCAAGGAAATCGTTAACTGGAATATCCTAATATAACAAAAGTCTGAATGGAATACATATACATACCCTATATATTTTTTAAATATTTAAACAAGTATACACAATAATTCGATCAAGTGTTCTCGGGTTACCAGTCAGGTTAAATTGGAATTGGTTTCAAACGTTTCGAGGGCATACATTGGATAGCAATGCTAAATTTTAGATTGGCACAGAATTTCCATAGTAAGGGGGATCGAACTTTGATGTTCGGGGAGGGGGCCAATCAATATTTAGTGCTTTGGCATAAAATTCGTATGATGATCATTATTTAGACACCATACCATTTGATGATCGTATGGTATAAAGTGGATTTTACTCTGGATTATTCGCTAAGCGGCATTGCGGTGGGTGTCATAGCCAACCGCCTCTCTTCCTTCTCTCCTAAATAAAACATCTGATGCTTGAAAATGTAGTGAAGTAAAATAGAGCACCGACTACTAAATAAGAAATCCAAGGGTAACTATTCGGTATTTTACGTTACTTTTCTGCCACTTTAGGATAATGAAGGTGAGAGAGATGGTTTGATACAGCATCAGGCACGGGGGCACCACGAGCTCAGAGACAACAAAGTGGGTGCTGCAGAAGCAAGAAGAGAACAATTTGGAAGGAGTAAAGGTCGCGGGACCGTGTGAAAATATTTACTCCTTATTAAATTAATATTATTGCCAGTTTCTTAATTAATGCCCTAATTATTTTCTTGCTAGATTCGCTTGCAGTGCTTCGCACAGTGTACAGCCGTGGATTGAAGAAAAGGGGCATAGAGCGCTGGAAGTCACCACTAAAAAAAATCAAAATAAAAAAAAAACTGTACAATTTTCACGGTTTACATTTTGTGATATTATATACGAAAACATTATTGTAGTTTTTGTCTTACCATTTACTTGAAATTGTACCACTTTTCCACCCCATTTCTTAGTGATGCACCCTTTTCGTTTTTGGCGCCCATGAGCAAATGGAGAATAAGTTGGGAAAGAGTAAATAGCACGGCATCGTTTGAAAGTACTGACGCAAAATTAAATTAATGTAATATTCTTGAAAGTACGCAAGTAAATAGATAACCTATAAAAAATTTCCCGCTCGCTTCGCTCGCATTTATCCCTGTTTGGGTCTTGATAATATGATTGTGAAGAATTATACTGTAGCTACATTGCGATTTGATTTCATTTTTGTTATTTAGCGTCGCTTTTCTTTCACTTTCGGCTGATCGCGACGATCAGAATGAGTGATGATATGATAAAATTGATGAAGGAACACTCACAAATAACACTCATGCCCAGCCCGAAATTCAAACCCGTGGTCTTTGGCGTCGAAGAGCGCTGTGCTAATCACTCAGCTGCTACATTGCCAGACACGACCAATATTCTTGGTGTTGATTGAATATTTTTAGTAAATTTCAGGAGATGATGCCACAGTTCATTAGGTGAATCACTTTCCAAAAATCCCAAAAAGTGCTTTTGCAACAGGAAAACGCGCCATCCCACAAATGGAGCGTCCTAAAGGCAAAATTGCACTAACTTTGCTTCGAATTTATTCCCCATCCAGCCTATTCACAGGACTTGGCCCGTGCGATTTCTTCCTCCAGGTGCACCATTCTAACGAAGTAGTTCTATTAAAAATACTACTGTATTGTCTGTTCCGTGTGCTGTCATAATTGTACTAAATATACTACATACTAACGCATTGTAAAGAACCCGATACAACAGAAAAATGTGTAATGTAAAATGTGCTTATCAAACTTGTGGCAGAAAGTGAATTTTACACGTGAGATACAATCCAGATTTTTTTTTACTTTGAATTACTCTAAGCCTAAGAGGAGAATTTGTTGCAAGAGGCAGCAAATTCTATTTTCACTATCTACGGCTCTGTGTATGAAACGATAATTGAATCAGTCATACGAACAAACAAGTTTTGATTAAGACAACTGCAGCATGAATATTTGGTTTGCCCCACTGGTGTACGCAGGGTAAGGGTTGGGGGAGATGATGGTGCTGTAGGTCCACAATTACCTATGAATTTTTGAGAAAATTTGAAATTCTGAAATTTTGAGCAAATTATTTTTTTCAAATGAAAGCAGTAAAAAACTCTGGAAAGGGCAAAATGATAAAAGCAAACTCCTCTTAAAACGACCCCCCGATATTTGTCTTTGAACAACTTTAAAAAAGAAGGCAAAAAATAATATTTATGAAATATTTTATATCCCATCTTCTCCCAGAACACAGTGAAGCAGCTATGTAATATCTACCTTTACAATTCCGGTCGCTTCCGAAAAGAAAAATCACGCGTATGCAAGTGGTGTGCCCAGTTAGATTTTTCTATCTTATCATTAAGTTGTAGGTTTTTTAACACTGCATGCACATAATTTAATTTATGAGATTTCAAATTATCTAGCTAGCTTTCTGCGTGTTGAAAATATACATTTTAAGATATAACTATCGACCACTTGACAGGCTATTGCATCCAAATTAAAATCAGTTACTATATTTATTAAAATAATATTGGGGGGTTATGATGATCGAATTTAGTTACGAATTTTGGACTATAATCCTTATGCTTGCTGCCTTGAAATTCTTGATTTGGGGGACTGCGTTCAGGGCCTTGAGGGGGGTGGGCACCCCTGGTGGTGGGAATCATAGTCCCTCTTTGGCCCAGTAAAAATAATGTCTAACGCAGGAAATGGTGGCAAAATGATGGCTAACGAAAGTCCTTGGTATGTCACTGTATGTAGAGTTCGGGAGAGTTTTATTTTTAAACCCACTTTATGCACATAAATGCTTTTCGGGACTGTGGACTTGCAGTTTAAAATGGAACCCGAACAACTTGTACCTCCACCTTGCATTAAAGCCGGAGCCCTATGATTACAAAGAGGTGGCATTACCACTACGCTACTCATCAAAGAAAAAAAACTGAAAGTCTTCCACAACTTTTCAAGACAGGAACTGTTCCATTTGGAACATAGAAGGGGAGGAGAAAGGTCTGTTCCTCTTTCTGATAGGGAAGGAAGTGTGATAATTAATTTGACATTTCTTAACATTTTGATGTTTTCCCCTCAAAAATAGGACGAGGACCCAATGATTTTGTATTTCCATGTGTTAGTACATACAGCGTCAGTCAAAATGATGTTCCCGATTTCAGTGCCTATTTATTTCATTGTAATGATACGTAAATGACTGATATTACACACACAGATTGAAAAACTCAAAATGTTTTTCCTGGCGTATTATGAATGTTCTCTGTGTGATCCATGTGTTACACGACACACATCTAGTCTATAATCAAGTTCCTGCCACACTCTTCCTAGCATGTCAGGGTCCACGTCGGCTATGGCTGCAGTGATGCGCTCACGCAATTCCACCAATGTTGTAGCATTTTCTAATTGACTTGCCAGAAGGCGGTTCAACCACAAATCTTGTTCGGAAATGCCGCTGAACGAGAAAACAGAACGCTTTCTCTTGTCCAGTGGTAGCCACTTTTCTCACTGCTACTAAACTGCCTTCTGGTGGCCTACAGCTCAACTACGAGTCTTCAAGAGAAAGAAAAAACCTTTTGAGATTGTATTCCATAAAAAAAATTACATATGCAAGAAAAGCTCATTACCTTTCGCATAAGAAATGAACGAAATCGGGAACATCATTTTGACTTACGCTGTATATTCAACTACAATATGGTATACCAAGTTTTACTCTTCTCTTTTGCTGCTTTGAGAAAAGTCTAATTATAAAGTTGCGGATTTCGCAATAATTTAATATTTAAAGGGTTATATCAGTGAGTGCTAATAGTAAGGTTCCATGCCGAGTAAAAAAAAATGTTGGGTTGTTTAACCAGGATATTAAGGACCGAAATAAGTAAAAATACAGTGGGAACCTGTATTTTGGGCCCTCTTTATTGCCTCATAACAATGGAAAGCAACAATGCCCCATAAAAACAATTGAATATATACAAGCAAACAGTCTTACACTAACAACATATTTTTAAGAGGTATAGATAGAACCTCAGAATTGCATGTTTAAGGCCAGTGGTGGCGATTGGGTTCCAAAACCTGGGGGTGGGGCGGTGCAAGGAAAATTTACTTTCTCTTGGTAGACAAGGCTTAGCATTAAGAGGCCATAGTGAGGAGGCAAAAAAAAAAAAAAAAAAAAATGGGGATCAACTATCCCTTAAAACGTCGCCACTGTTTAAGGTTGCCATTTTAATTAGAACGTGTAATCGGAACATTTTTTACCACACGACTCCTATGTTTCCAAGCATTAATATTGTGTGGCGGAACCATCTGAGTATGTGTGTTTGTCCATTTTTTCTCATCAGGCATCAAAACATCTGTGGTATCTATGAGTGTTTTAACGAAGCTGTTACACATGCAGGTTCTCGAATATTTCTATCTGATTCGAACCAGAACATCACTAATGTGTCTTGTCCTCCCATGTTTGCAGCTCTTATAAAAGCCGAAACCCACCAAATTGTCCATATTCAGGCACTCGCAAGTGTTCAAAATTGTGATTGATTCATTGATCTCCTTTATTTTACTTCGCCTTTTGTGCCACTTTTGGCAAATTTGCGGAGATTGGGATGATATTATGAAATTGATGAATGGACACTGACAAACATCCATGCCCAGGCCGGGATTTGAACCCGGTACCCCTGGCTTCATAGCGCGATGTGATAAGCACTCCTCCACGAGGGGTGGCTGTTCAAAGATGCCTATCACAGCTTCCTCAGTCTTGTCATATATCGTCACGAAACAAAGGAAGTTTTCTCGAATATAGCCGGATAAAACAATTAACGCACAGTTCCCAACACATCTAATGTTTCGTCTCCCAATATGATCAAATGCTTACTCATTTGTCTACAGAGACGTGCCCAGGGAGGGTTGGTATTCCTTTAAAAAAAGAACGTCAAAGACAGACAAATATGGCAAAATGAGAACTGACCACCAAAAATAGTATTCATAACCCCTCTCCCTTCCGAAAATTCTGGGGATACCACTCTTTATCTCGGACACATAATTTATAATGAACTCACTAGAAGTTTTTATCATTTCGTATTAGAGACTTAAGTAAGATGTTCTTCCTGCAGGTTTGTATATGATCCTTTGGGGTGTCGTCGCCTGCCTTCGCACCTAACCTTAACAAAGCCCTAATTTTCCATCCTTGTGACTTGGATCTTCAAGACTTTAGAAGATTGATTGAATTGCTTTATTTTACTTCGCATTTTGTGCCACTTTTGGCTATTTTGCGAATATGGGGATAATTGACGATATGATGAAATTGATGAATGGAAACATCCATGCCCAGGCCGGGATTCGAAACTGGAACCCCTGGCGTCGTAGCGCGATGTTGCAACATCCTCCATTTGGACACCAGTCGTCACAAAGTTAGTCCGGTACTCCTTTTGTCGGGAACATGAGACTCTTAGTAACTCATCATGGCTTGCTGGGTAACAAGTTTAAAAAAGCCAATATCTGAAATATCAGCATCTGTTGTAGGTTCACACATGCATATGCATTTTTTTTATTATGTAAGGTTACAAACCGCATACACGGAATTTGGTCCGGGCATAACTAAATCATCACTGAGAACTTCGTTTTTCAGTTGATTTGTGCAGTTTATTTCTTTCTTAATTAACTGCTCCAATACCCGGTATTGCTGAAATATTAACTTTAGAGAAAGAGACCTTCGATCTCTTCGGCTCTCGACCTTAACTAACACTACACTGAGGCTCCGGAAATTCCGTTGTCGTCATTGCCTTCATCTTTGAGCCCGAACTGGAACTAGAAGTATACTTCGTTACTTTTCATTTTCAAATCACTAGATCTTATGAAGCCACCAATGGACACTGACTGATCACTGTATGTGTTGTCACACTTACCTCTGAAGTCTCATTAAAAGATTCTATTGTACAGATCAACCGGGAAATTGAATATTCTTGTATTCTAGAACGTTCCGCAGGAAAACGATTCGATAATATTGCCAGTAGTAGTTCGACTCCTTCTCTTATATCCCTCTCGCGCTTTCCAGACATTAAAAATTACAACGTAACGCCCTACTTGTGGCGCTACCTTTGTTGTGCAGCTTTCAAATGCTAACAAGTCTTTCCATAGTGCTCAAGTTCGCTGCGACAACACCGAAAACGCAGAAAAAGTTTACGTGCAATATTATGAACAACAGGGTTATAGAACATTCTTCGTCTTGCCTTGATAATTATTTCTCTCTTTAAGTCATCGTCCCATTATTCAAGAAGACAAAAACCTATTTTTTTTCTAAAGTAAATTGAAAACTTTCCGATCCCCACCTCGGATACGTTCTATTAACAATAAGAGGGTTATAGAACATTCTCTGTCTTGTCTCGATAATCATAACTCTCAAATTATGATCACATTATTCAAGAAACTAAAAGCCTCATTTTTATCTAGTGTAAACAGAAATATTTTTTTTTTGGGGGGGGGGGGGCTCGAGCCACCAAAGCCGGCCCACCCTGGATACGTGCCTGATGTCAGATTAAGATCGATGACTTGCCTGTTGTATGCAGTAATACCGATCTCACTTCAAAACCTTTCTACGCTGAATATGACATGGTTTAACAAGTTGAACGAGGGGTGATAAAGAACCCTTCCCCACCTCCTGGCGGCGCCCCTAATTCTAAGTAAAACCAAACTCATACACGAAAATAGCTATAGAACTACTAACACCGAAAATGTAACTGTATATTGCCAAGTTCATACTTAATGCCAATCTTACATACCTACAAGTTTCTTGTGAACAATTTAATAAGTGTAAAATTTCAGCACTATGCCACGAAAATTTGAGTTTCTGTTGTCTCGGCACGGTGAGGTTGTCAGTTTCGGAATGGTGTCCTTCCTTAATCCACAAAGCTGCATACTTTTGGGCAGGGAAATCTTATGACTGGACCATTAATGGACAAATGATTTCTCAATTGTGTCTGTTACATAGTTAAGACATGGAATAATATATCCTTTCAATTCCATTTTTCTTTAAAGAGATAAAAACACTTCTGGCAGGGATAAAAATAATTTTCTTTTGCAGGGGGTAACATTTATTGTGGCGGAGAAATCACCGGCACCCTCTTCGCTTATTTCGCACAATGCTTAACTCATTTAATTAATAACCTTCCTAATATACCACTCATTTTCCTCTCTGTCTTAACACATTCCCCCCGCTCCCCAACCTTCGTTTCATTACTAACATAAAAAGTAAAGTGTTCCCCTGTGCTTTGCACCAAGCTATGAAAGCGTATACGGAGTGTGGAGTTAGGGCTCCACACTTTCCTGATCACGACCGAAGGTGGGGTCGCCTTTATCTCCCAGAGTATCCTCCATGTCCCCAATTTATACGACGCTGAGCGTGCGCCAGAGCCGCTTGAATAGGTGGAAAAAATCCCGGGTCTCTTGCATGGTAGTCAGACGCTAGCTGAGCTACCGCGGTTTTCATTACTAGCAATGCAGATGCCATTAATTTAATTCAATTACTAGCAAGTAAGTTCTTACAACCAAGTTCGTTTCTAGAACGCCGGAACAATCTTGGTCCACTATATTCACGAGACGTTAACTAGATTTAGCTTTAGTGCCTCGTACATAGCTACATATAATTGAAACCGTCAATAAAGAAGGTGTAAGAGAAAAACGGGGGAACCGAAATTCCTCTGATCTGATGCCCCTGTTTATTTTAAAGGCACCAGGGCAATAAGCACCTACCCCTGAACGTATGCGGGTGGAGGTTGGGCGTCTTCAGGGGTTCCCCCTTTTTCCTTCCATATCTGTTTATTACTGCTGCGGCGACCTATTGAAAGAATACGCTGCATTCTTTATGGAACCAAAACACAATTATAGTCCACCCCTTCCAAGGTCAAGTGGAAACAACCTGCATTTGTTTTCTAAATATATGAAGTCACGTACGCGGTCACGAAGACGACGTGGGCGACCCAATGCTTTCCGAATCAAGTTATGTTTATTCCGTACTGAAAGAGACAAACAATACCCAGTCTGTAAGCCACATCGAACCAACGAAAAGTGATGTAAAATAAGGAAGAAATAACTAATGCCACATAGAGGATATAGATATTTCACATATTTAATAATAATAATAATAATAATAATAATAATAATAGGTAAAATGTAAAGTTTCACGAGCATAAAGCACCGTGCATGAGGCAAATTTAGTGGAGGTGGGAGCACACATTCTTGATCTCGGCCATTTTGGAGGTGATGTGTTCAGCACCACACTCCGGCCGCCCTTATTCCCAAGGATTACCCCAAGGTACTATTTTTTTTTGAGTCAGGGTGAGCCTCAAATAATAATAACAATAATAACAAACTGTCTGTTTGTAATGAACGACACAAACTACCACGAAACTTTGTATCAAGATACTTTGAGAGTTACTTACAGACATTTATTTGATTTTACATTCATTTTGGAAGACAATGTACGTTTCATAATTCCCGGGTCTTTTTGGTTATTCCTAGAACACCCTTGTTTATGAGATGGGGCCTAGTGTTGTGTAGGCCCACCAGATCAAAACAAACATTGGAGGAGCAAGGGAGTTTGTGCTTTCATCATAGCATTGCTAGCGACTTTTGCCCTGTAACGAATTCACAGCTCTCATAAACAAATGCGTGTGAAATAATGTGTAACTGTAACGATAAGACAAGAATTCGCACGAAACCTAGTGGTGTGCAAAGATGGGTAAAGTAAGGTTGAACCGGCATTGTTTTATTTTTTAAGAAATAAGCTTTTAATGATAGTGAGGAAACAACAAAAAGAGAGGTTTGGCAGAAATATTGACCACATTTCATTTAGCATAACAGAGGGTTTCCAGCCATTGGCTGTAGCCGTCACTTGAACCTTACATCCATGCATATACCTATATGTAAGTAAATATATTTATACATATTCACTTCTTACCCATTTTTGACATTTGCAACGCTCTGTAGAAAGTAAATATTCAGAGCTTAATCATCGAAACTCAAAAAACAATAGATGTACAATTTGCTAGTAAGAATTTTTTGAGTGCATAGGTAAGGGGGGGTGCAGGGGAGCGGGAACAAAATAGAAAACTTACAACTCTGCTAAGATGGTAATTACTGTAAATTTAGAGCTGTTAGGCAGATTTTTTTTTTACAGTCGCTGTATACCTTTGAGGACTCGAGTGATAATTAATTTGAGAAAAATTGGGTCAAGGCCTTCGATGAAGCGAGAGGAAAATGGATTTTCGCTATTTTGCACGATTACAAAATGTTGTAAGTTGAGAGATGTTTAGTTTTTCTTTCGGCGAAGTGACAAACTTGATTGATTGATTAATTTTGTGTTTTAAGTCCACTTTATGCACAATATGGCTAATCGGTACTGGACCTACAGTATAAAGTGGGATCCAAACCATTATGTTCCTCTACTGGGTAGAAGTGGCGAACTTGTTTCAACATTACAGGCTTTAAACTTAATTTAACCTCTGGCGCAACTACTCTAACCTCTGGCGATATCTTGAATTGTACAAAACATTGCCACAACGACAAAAACAGTGCTTTCATGTCGCACAAATATCTACACATTCAGTTGCTTGCTATAAGCGAGTGGTGTCAAAGCTACTATTTTAAACAGTGGATCTACAAGCTGATGGTCGATTTGCTGACTGGATTGGTTTTCGTAGACACGCCCGCATAATGTCTGTGCTTCAGGACAACTCAGGGCATTATTAAATTCCTCGATACCCATGGAGAACATGATAATCTGCAACCCTAGCTCCTACATGTTCAAACACAAATCTAGAACATATTTTAAAAACGAAGATTAATTGCTTCACAATGAAACAACTCGTTACGACCCTGTTGATTACAATTTTAAAACTTTTTTGACTACAATGATAACAAACAATTGAGGATTTGAGGAATACAAGGGTGGAGGAGCGGCACCTCACGGTCGTACACATGCTTGACACATGCGTACATGAACATACTTTAGCCTACAAGAAAAATTGTCCCTACAAGAAAAATTGTCATTTAATCAACTTTTACCTCAAGTATGCATTTTGTATGCGATATTTAATGGGAATAAAATTTGACTATTCCTAAAAAAATATTTCGGTCCCCTCCTTTTTCTTCTATCTTTCTCGGAGACACTGTAATGCTGACAGAAGCTCCTTGATATTTTCAAAATAAAATGTTTCCTCTATTCGGAGGAACGTTGTTGTCCATACCTTACTTTCTTCTGTTTTGTTATTTTACGTCCTTTTTCTACCTCTCTAGGTTAATCACAAGACAATGAGGACGGAGAATGAATTGATGAGACAGAAGACGGAAAAAACACACATCGATTACCCAAGATTCGAACTTAGGATCAGTGTGTTAAAGTGCAACCACCCTCTTTGAAAGGTTGACCCCCCAGTCCCTGGTTTCTATCCGGCCCTCTCGATTACTTCCTGCTTTAATCCTTCAAATCTCTCTTTTCACCTCACCCTGGGTGCCAAGCGAGCAGATTATATTTGAGCCGGAAATACGAAAGCGGGGTTTTACATAACAATTTATATTTTTAGTCCCTGGTTCGTTACGCATGTACATCAAGTGAATAAACAACTGGTTTAAAATGGACAGTACTGTTGTTCTTAGAGTTAATTCAGCAAATCTTAAAATTTCTAGAAGGATTACGTATATTGTTTATTATACGTTGTTATATATATACATATCGTTTCCATGTGTGTCTTGTATACACCAAATTAACAGAACTCTAAGGCCCGATTGTATAAAACAGTTGATCCTCGATTAGCCAATAAAATTGATCTGCAGTCACGCTGAACTCTGATTTTTTTGTTGTATAATAGCTGAACTGAGATTAAGTCCCTGCGATCAAAGTTGACCCGCGATTTTTCTCCGATCAGCAGACATTGACCGTAGTTCAGCTGTTGTAACATGGCTGTACTAACGAATATTTGCTTGTAAAATCTGTTGCAAGTGAAAGTATGCGGCAAAACGGGAGAATCAATTCATAAAATCCTGTTTCCATAATAATGAAGAAGAAGCATGCACAACGAGGTGAACATTGATAAATATTTCTTCCATTTTTCTTTCTTTCCATATATCGTGTGTCATTGTTATTTACTGTTTGAAATACCATGTGTTATTTTCTTGCAATTTGCCTTAAATTACTGCAAGAGCATATTGTAACATTGTTTAATTTCACGATCAGAGAAAAGTAATTTGAGAACAATCGAGTGTTGATACAAACAGAAAATATGACCTGCTTACGTTTTCGTGTTGATATCATTGTAAAACTTCCGTTGGGATGAAGAGAGAGTATAAAAATATTATCATTTCGCTTTACTGCATCCAGCAAAGTGTTATTGCAATTCCATTTTGTCCACAGATTGGAACAGAGCATTTAACTTTGGCTGTAGTGTATATATCTACTGCTATATGAACCGAGCACGTCGCATTTTAGTTGGTAAAGCTTTCTCTCCTCCCCATATATAAATAACACATATTTTATTTGGAATATTATTTGTTTTGGACATAATTTACATCCGATAGGACAAACGCCATTGTTGTTTCAATATTTCTTTCCATTCGGGAAAACGCAAACACATTTTACATTTCACAACGTAGGTTACTCAATTAAGTGCAAGGGAAATTCCGTATACTACTTACAGAAACTAATGGTCCACCTGTAACACGTTATCGTGCAATCACAAAATAAATATAATAAACATCTTACATGAACAATAGCTCCAAATCCGAGTATAAAAAAGTTGTTATATCTCTTTTTAGCATTAAAAAGAAATGATTTTTTTTTTAAAAAATTATATTTATGCAAGCATATTTTTCTCCCCCTTGCAACCGAGAACCGATAGTTGCTTTCGTTGTCAATGACAAATCATCCACGTGGAACTCGCACAAGTAATAAATGGCTGTTTAGTATCTAATTTTCGTGATTTTACTAAATTTGCAACATGTTCGAATATTTACTACGTCCAGCGCCTCAGATTTATTATTTATTCAAATATTAAATACATACAATTTCCGAAACAGACTTTAAAATGTTTGTTGTTCAGTGTTGGACAATTGGCAACATCACAGGCACACTAGCGACATGTCTGGATTTGCCACGTTGCCAAACGTATTTCTTTGACCCAAGATCAGGATTTGATCTAAGATCGACAAATCGACAATTAGCTTTATACAACATGGTAGAAGCTTGAACTTAGTTCACTCCCGGATCGTAGGTCAAATCTGATCTCCAGTTAGTGATGTTTATACAACCGGCCCTAAATCAACATAATTGCGCACCTATGCCTTACACCATCGGCACTTCCTTTACCGCAGAGTTAGCATAACTATCTCTCGGGCCTACCCTCAGCTGAAATGATATTCCGTTCATTACAAATGCGTTTCCTTACGCCTTTACTCTTTCTTTTGGGCATCAATTATTCAATTCGGAAATATCCAAATATTCAAAACTTTTCTAAAGGGGACTTAGGACAGCAAACAGGTGTTGGCTTAAACCAAATGCTACACTCTTATAATAATCTAGCCACCAAAACTGGACTAAACTCGAGGAAACGTTCCTCGTCGTCGAAGGATGGGGAAACGCTGTTTTCTATAAAAGCCCAACTGGCTTTTTCTCTAGTCGGGGTAAACGTCCGTGGACGTGGACCCCGTAGCGTTGGAAAATTCCACTGTAACGGTCTTTGGAAAGACATCTCCCCCACTGGGGTGATAAAAACAGGGGAATCTAATATCCAGTAAAGCACGATCCAATGAGCACATACACTTACATCCAGTAAAAACATAAAAGTACAAACATGAAAAACATGACTTTACCCTACACCTTGCAGCTGGCCAGCAATTAATTAACATATTTCCAAAACCAGTAATGGTCAATCCGACCATTACAAGTGCTCTGAGGTTTTCTTGGCTATGACATTTATGTTACGAACATTTCATACAAAAGATACAAATACCAAGTACGTACAGGAGACAAGCAAGTTGCTTGAAGCAACAGAGGGTTTCGTACCAAAGCAACAAAATGCAAGGGATACAACACCTGGATCTTCTTTGCAATCTTCAAAATACCGTGCGTTCATTTCGATCTTCAGCCGAGAGATCGGGAGAAGCGTGGCGGACGGCTCTGGCGGAGATGCCGACATTTGCGGCCTGTAATGCCCGCTTATTTTTATGGACATATGCAGACATTTATATAAATATTGCAAAACGAGCACTAACCTGTGTTATAAGAGTACGGTTTTAATTTTAGTAGCTTAGTGGCTGTATGTGCTGATGATTTTGACACGTCCATCTCACGGCGTAGAGGTTTGTTTGGAGAACGTCCTAACGCTGCACCAATTTCATCGAGTTTTGCTTCGGTTATAATCCGTTGTTTTTGCTTAGGTGTTTTAAAATTTAACGATCCAGTTTCTCGTAATTTAAGGACAAGATGTCTAACCGTATCTCTATGAGGAGGTGAAACGCCTGGGAATTTCTGTACAAATTGCCTACACACGTCTCGACACGAGTCTGTTTTCACGTAAGTGTCATACATAAAAATTCTTTGTTCTAACGTGAACCTTGTGGCTGTCATTCCAATCGTCTCACTGACACAACACACATACACACTGCAATAACACAAACAAGTAACGACAAGTAACCAAGAATAACACTCTTGCGCACAGTACGAAATTAACATGCTCTTTGTTTACATCTGTTAGCCACTATATTCACAGCTCTGTCTTCATCTAGTCGCGAAGGTACAAAAAACTCGAGCTCGGAGATTTCGGATTGCAAGGAAGCTCACGAACACCATTGACTTTTAACGGTTTCGTCTGCAGCGTAATCTTGATACAGTGTTGCACATTCGAAAGCTCCAAACGATCCCCATCGACACAAAACTCTTTCAAGGATATAAACTTAAGCAGGACGTTACTGGTCAAAACTATGATTAAAATGTTTTATTATCTGTGGCTCTTAACATCGTTTCTAAAGCGTATTTATTTGTGTATACAAGGGCAGAACTTGGATGAATTACAGAAGAAGTTTTGCGTGTTATAACACAGGTTAGTGCTCGTTTTGTAATATTTATATAAATGTCTGCATATGTCCATAAAAATAAGCGGGCATTACAGGCCGCAAATGTCGGCATCTCCGTCAGCGCCGCCCGCCACGCTTCTCCCGATCTCTCGGCTGAAGATCGAAATGAACGCACGGTAGCATTCACTGCACATGAACGGTGCAACTAGACTATAGAAAAAACGAATCTTTCCGAGAGTCACCCAATCTACAGGCAACTGAGCTGCTTATTGCGTCTCCCCGGTGTGGAAGGTTACACTTGCTTCTTAACGTTCGTTTCAAACGACGCTTGTTTCTTGGTTGCTTATTCCTCTGAAATCTGCTTTGGTCTGAATCTTCCTTAATGCATCAAAATATCGAAAATTTTAATGAGCACGTTTTAAGAACATGAAATGTCTCAACGACCAAAGTCAAGAATTGGTAGAACTTTTGACTGTCTTCTAATCACCGCAAATTAACAAATATATTTCCATCAATTGATTGTAAATTGATTATGTACGAGTTAAACTAACTAACTAACGCTCTAGCTTTCTTAAACACGAAGGTTCATGGCTGCAGCAACACAGGCCTTCCATCTGTCCCTATCTTGAGCAAGATCTATATACTCTTTTCCATCCCTACCGATTTCTTTTAGACTATGTACGAGTTACATGTAAATATATTTTGTAAACTTCAAGTTGGTATATTTCATTGATTGATTGATTGATTTGGTTTATTTTACTTCGCATTTCTGCCACTTTTGGATAGTCGCGAAGATGAGGATGAGTGATGATTTGACGAAATTGATTAAGTGATACTCAGAAAGCATACTCATGGCCCTGGTGCTGACCACTCCGACGGTTAGTGTATTTCATTTTACATAGAACTTTAAATATTATTTTTCTTCCATGTACAGCAAGTTATACCACAGTTATGTACGGAATTTGGCAACTTCGACATTACCGTTAACGAAACAAATAGTTGATGAAGGTACTATGAATAAAAGCGAACTATGGAGATCACATTTTATGTATTTTCCGTCCATAATTATAATACATGAATAAAGTTAACCCACAGTTTTAAATTTTCACATACAAATTTGCTTCATTATTCGGGCTTGTGGATTATAGGATAACAGCAGTGCACGTAGAAATGATCAAGCAGCGTTATGGACCTCAGGTTGAAATTCTAAGTAAAGCATGTAGGTGCGAAAATCCCTCCACTTATTTCATGAGTTCATGATTCATGCTTATGTCACGTCGTACAGATGTAAAAATAAGTTAGAGCGGTGTTTACAGTGAAACTGCGAATGCTCTATGCTATGTGTACTAATCAGAAAGTAGTCTATCAATAGTTGAACTCACATTGACAGACAAACAATTTTATCGACATATCAATCATCCCAATAATACTAGACTTTAGACTACTTTCAATCCAATTTGCAATTATTTCTGAGCAATCGACAGGTATATGTTGTCAAATTGTTTACCCTAACTCACAAACAGACAAACCATTTGAGAACATTTTGCCGAGAGCAGTTGCCATAGGCATAACTTGGCGAGGGCAAGGGCGGGCAACCGCCCCCCCCCCCAAATTCAGGTGTTGAGTGAAAGAGAGGTATATTCCATCCACAAAATGTCAGAGACAGAAAATAGTTCAGAACTCAATGTGTTGTCAGGAATGTGTGAATATAAGAACACTGATCCTGAGTTTCAACCCAGAACTTTTTTGTGTGTGAGGAACAACATTTACGAGAACATTTTCCAAACTTGAAATGAATTGTTCAAAACCTTATTGACAACCTCCGTGAGTTCAGGATGCTGTGAGCATTCTTTCTTGCCCTCGATGGCTCAGGACCAATACACTCTATACTCAAAACTACTGGGCATTAAATACTTCGCCTTATTGCTGTTTTGTATATTTAACAAACGAATGATATTAATAAGTCAAAAATTATAAATTAATTTTACTCTGACGAAACTCGTCAAGAAAGGAGACTGAAGCTTCATCAGAACTAGAAGCTTCACTCATACTTGTGTGCTTATGTGGTATGTGGCGGGTCGGATTTATATGCTATATAAAGATCGAAATAAGTTATGCATAAAAACACCTTCGAAATTGTATTATGGTCTATATATGTTTATGACCTCACGGATATTCTTGGGGATGCCACGTCTCCCATGATTCCAAATACTGAAGGAATTCCCGTCTAAAGCCCACATTTCTTGCGTGGCTGAGTATCATCATTTTCAACATAGATAGCGCAGAACTATTGCATTTCTATCACTTGTATTTGAAGAATAGATATTGTTTACAGAGGGGGATTTGATGAGTTGCTGGGCTCATTTATAGTTTTCTTGTGCAATAATAGAACCATTATGCGCTAGAAGTATTAACTGCCCAACATGAGTGACAAAACTTGCTGCAAACAAATTGTGAAATAACACGACGTGTTTTACACGCTAAAAAATAGTTTTACTATACTGCGCTAGATGAAACTAAATTCATGCAAACAACCTCACACCGTACTGCATACTTTGCACACCATGACACAGAGTATTCAAAGGTCTGAAATTCTGGCCAAAGCACATGACCTGTTTTCTTGAAAAATATTATTATTTAATGAGCATACAAGTAAAAATGATGATAAATAATTCAGAATCACCCCTTCCCCTCTCCAGGTACACTTTGGACGTCATCGTAGATACATGGTTGAGCTCTGATTCTTATTCTTTAAAAAATGGCAGAAATACAAAGAGCGAACTATCGCGCCCTCTCACAGAAAATACTACAAAATTTAGAAAAGAGAACTACATTGGTTCCACCGGGAATGACATGAAACCGTGGAAGATATATGCGTGTGAAAATTTGCATACAAGTCATTAGTTCTCTCCGGCTGAAGTGCTGGGACGTACACAGTGGATGTCGGAAAGTCAAGGAATCTGAAAAGTTTCATGCTTTGTGACGTATAAATTATCTTGTTAAGTTGTTGTTCTAACCTCACTTTATGCACTAATAGGATGATCGGGACTTGACCTACAGATTAAAGTGGGATCCGAATCACTATGGGCCTCCACCAGGTATCGAACCTGGGTCCCTTGATTACAGTTTAAAGAATATTGACAACAATTGTACCTGTAAATTCCCACGTGAATAACCAGATGTTACTTTAAATATCAAAAATATTAAATTGAATACTTAAATGCGGACAGTTTCCTATATATTAAATAATTTTGGCATCAGCGAATGTGCATGATCATCATCTATTCACTGTTGAAACAGTTTGACCTAAACTCCTTCAATATTAAAATTTCTAACATGTACCATTTGAAACAAGTATTTTCAGGTGGGGAAGGCCACCTTAAAACAAGCCCCCAAGGACTAATATTTGCAACCAGAAAGAAGAATGCTCTTTTATCTCCTAAGTTTAAATTAAGTATAACAACAAAAGTTTGTTGTGTGTTTAAAATTTCTATTCGGCTTGTCAATTTTCCAATAAATAATTAATGGTTTTAAAAGTTTAATTAAAAATTGATTTTATATTAATATAACTTTATAGTTTTACAAATACAGTAGTTATGGGATGAAAAAATTTTGAGCCTGCCCTTCCCCCAAGTTAGATCAAAAGGTACGCCCATGGAATTTGCTATTTAACATATCTATCAAATTACACGTTCGTAGCTTTAATTGAGTCCAAGATATTTAAGTATAAGAATATTTTCATTGTTGACTTTCGATTCATTGCCTCCCATAAACAGACGGATACTCACATCCAGATACTTTATACCGCTCCATGCTAGTATTTGATAGTTCTACCCATCTACGCTTCTATTTTATGGATTTTGACTATCTATCCAATTATTTCGTGAATAATAGAGATTTTTAATAACGCGTCCGGTTGGCTTGACAAATTTAAATTTATAGCTCGAACCGTGTCGGTCACGTCACCACTTTAAAATTCAGGGTGATTCGAAAGTCGAGAAACACCCATATAATTTCTACAGATATTATAAACCGTGAATGCAATCACGTGCACTATGTAGGAGTCTATGTGACCATTCCATACTTTCTTCTCCTGTTTTGTTATTTTACGATATTTTTCTACCTCTCTAGGTTAATCGCAACACAATGAGAATGAATTGATGAAAGTAGATAGAAAGTTTTTTCTTATTTTTTTTCAAATGGGAATAGGCAAATGACATCAAATTCATGTAAAATTTTCTGAAAAATTGAATGGTGAAATCCGGTTTTAAGATATCTGTATTACTTTCGAAGTTACGGGGTGTCAAAAAGTACCGACGTATAAACAGGCAAAAACATGGAACCACCCAATTTCATGACAACGCATAACGTTAAACCAATCATATCATTACCATTATGTCTTGGACTAAAGAGTGCACCAAGAATACCCGCACCAACTTCAAATCCGCTTATTTTTTTAAATGGCAAGGGGATCATGTGTCATACCAAAAAAAAGTGAAATTTTCTGAAATATCACATTTTGAAATCCTTTTTAAGGGATTTTTATTCGTTTTTGAGTGTCTGCATAATATAAAATTACGTACTTAATCTGGTTCTCCTGAACTCGAAAACTGTCAAAGATGTTTGATGTGTTACTTACCCCTATTCCCATTTGAAAAAAGGTTAAATCAAATATGGTGAATCCAATATGGAGGACGGGGTATCTAACATGCCTCAGAGATGAAACACTTTATCTCCTAATACCGCATATGGCTACATTAATGGTCCATGTTTCAACTCGAGCAGAAAATATAAATTTTCAATAAATCTTCAAAAAAAGCGAACTTCGAGTCTTTATATCGAAAATTAACAGACTATAACTGGGTAAATCTATGCAATATTGAGGATGTCAATACACTAACTAGTACTTTTTATGATATTTTATATAATATTTTGAATGACTGCGTACCACTGAAACGCATCACGGTACCTAAATACCCTGTGTGGTTCAATGGTGACATTATTAGGAAAATATAGTCAAAATTATATCATTACAAAAAGTGAGAAAAGGTCATTGCAACGCAGAGTATCATGAAGGGAAATACAAGAACCTTAGGAAAGAGATATAGAAAGGGCTATCAGCAGCGTACAGAGTGAACATCTGTGAGACGGAGGAAAACATAAGGATAGATGTAAATAATGTATGGGCTTATATTAGAAATAAAAAGAGGGGTTCAGGTAGTAATACTTTTGAATACAACAATGAAATCTTACACAATGGGCACGATATTGTAAATGCATTTACTACCTATTTTCTATCGGTGTACAAAGATGCTTCACAGTACTCTATAGTTGAATCAGATAAGTGCGAAACCGGAGTGCTTTCTCAACTCGATATATCGCATATCGAATTGAACGATATCGAGGAAGCAATTAAAATGTTGAAACCCAAAAAAAGCAGCGAGGATGGACAACATTCCTCCCAATGTGGTCAAGGGGTGCGCTGAACCGCTAATAAAACCATTGAGTATTATATTCAATAACATTTTAGAACATCACAACTTCCCATCAAAATGGAAAATCACTAAAGTTAATCCCTTCCCAAAGAAATGCAAATGCAAAGAACGTTGATTGCTTTAGGCCAGTGTAAATTCTCTCAGTTTATTGCAAAGTGTTTGAACAAATACTGTACGAGAGAATAATGGCCAACGTACCACCGACTATATCTCCCATGTAACATGGTTTTATATCGCGGAGGTCGACAATCCCAAACCTTGCCGAATTTGCCCATTTTGTAGCTTATGAATTAGACGAAAGGAGACAGGTAGATGTATTCTACGCTGAACTGGCCAAGGCGTTGGATTAGGTAAATCATGACATTTTACTTCAGAAGCTATCGTATTTTAATATTTCTGAAAAAGTAATTATGATGCTAAAATCTTACCTAAAGGACCGAAAGCAATTTTTCAATTATAGAGGATACATATCTCGGGAATACCCTACGCCTTCTGGGGTGCCGCAGGGATCCAATTTGGGCCCACTCATTTTCTTACTCTTTATTAATGACCTCCTGAAAATTATTACGAAATCACGTTGACTTATATTTGCTGACGATGTAAAAATAATTAGAACAATTTGCTCTGACGAAGACAGCCTTGACTTGCATGCAGACGTAAATAGATTACTACAATGGAGCGAAAATAATAGACATTCATTTAATCTTGATACATGTCAGGTAATGTCTATAACGAACGCTGAAATAAAAAGAAACTTCTAGTATCAGATGGGAGGAAAACAATTAGCTCAGGTCACTAAATTGCAAGTTATATAAAATTACAAATAATAAAATAGATTCTATGGGGTTAGTATCTGCATTACAATATCATGTACCTCAAATGAGAACCAGACCAAATACAATATCATGTACCAAAATCTAGAACAAATTATGTAAAGATGTCTCCGATGTGGAAATGGGTAAAATTTATAATGAAGTAGTAGCAAATGATCCGAGCGTTGATATAAACAGTATGTCGTTTCAATCATTCAAAAGAGCCCTACTGGCTCAGTGGAGAAGGGGGTGAGGGGTTCGTCTGTATAGTAATTTGTGAAACAATTTATGTTATGCACAGATATATGTAATACACAAATATAATGCTCAAAATGTATGTCTCAATGGAACAATGTTCTGTGGCATAATTTGTTAAATAAAAAAATAAATATATAATATCTGGAGGAAATATATGGGTGGTTTCCGACTTTTGGATTGGATTGGAGATAATTTATACCGGGATTATTGTTTAGAATTTTCTTTGTCGTAAAATTGTGTTTATTTTTGCGGATGTAGCGTCAACAGATTGTGTGATGTGGATGTCTCACCTCGCATCGACTCTTGTCCCTCACGGCCAAACAGACGGACGATCCGATAGAGATGTGTTTACCTACTATCTGTTAGGTCTATCAGATTTTTTAATTTGTAGCTTTGAGACACTGATCGTTCATACGGGCTGATGGACTTGGAGAGAAACACTTTACACATTCGCTAATCAGTTTCCTAAAAGGAATATAAAAGAATCCAAAAATATAATATAAAAATAATATGGCAATAAATATCGTGTTTAGTAACTTTACAGAAAATCATGAAAAATAAAGTGGGATATTACACAGCCTTTACCCAGTCAGAATTATATTTTTTAATATATATTAAACATAGCTTGTTTATTGTGATAAATGTGAGGTAAAAGGTAAAGTTCCCCGTGCAGATAGCACCTTGCCATAAAGGCACATTTAGGGGATATAGGTATAGGACCCCTCATATTCTCGAACTCGATCTCGGGCATTTGGAGGTGATGTGATCAGCAGCACGCTGCCGCCGCCTTTACCCCTAAGGGTTGGCCCCAGATAGCAATAGATTTGAGACTGTGTGAGCCCAGAGCCGCTTTATGCCGGGACAAGGCCGGAAAAAATTCTGAAGGTATATCATGCCCCACCCGGAAATCGAACCCAGGTCTCCCGCTTGGCAGTTAGACGTCCTGAGGAAAATAACTTCCATTAATTTTTTATCACATCATTCGTAGCATATATTTTGTAATATCAACTTTATAATGAAAGATGTATGTATTTCGACGTTCACAAGATGGGACGTTTGACTTCCAATATACCTACATCACACGATGCAGTTCAAAATGATTCCAGAAAAGGAACTCAAGGTCGAAATGGAGCAGTGGACATGCTTTGAGCAACTTCCACAAATGTTTTCTGGGGCTGCTGTGTTTTTATCAACAACGAAACACAAGACATTCGGTTCCAAGCATGTGTGTGGGTATCACGAGTCGAGGCATTGAAATCTGAACTTGTAACCTGTCACGTTTCTCCTTTCCTTCTCAAGTCACAAGGCAGCTGATTCCGATATGCTTACGTCACGAGGAACGACCTAGTTTTTTTATATTCATTCTCGTCTGCTGAAAGGTTTTTGGAAACTAGGAATGAAGTTAATGAGAAGCGGAAAATTGAAGGATCTTTTTTGGTGATTGAGTGCTTGTTTATTTACTCATCATTGCTTGTATGCACAATTAGCTGAATTGATTGATTGATTTGATGTTTTAAGTCCACTTTATGCACAGTTAGGCTAATCGGGACTGGATCTACAGTTTTAAGTTTGATCCGAACCACTACGTGCCACCACCGGGTATCGAACCCGAGACCCCTTGATGACAAGGCGACGACTCTGCCACTGCCACTCTCCACTGAGGAGGCCTCGCAATTAACTGAACAGCGACGAGAGGATAACGGTGTATAAAAAGTGCAAATGAAGAACAGGGAATAAAGCGTCAGCGGCCCTATCTCGGCAGTTGCCTGAATAGACTCAACAAGACAACGAGAACTTTTTAGGCTGTCGTGAGATGTGAATCAATGACCACTCAAATGTAAATATACGTGTATCCTTTACCGAGAAAAATGAAAAACGTAATACAACTGATAGCGAGTGATTGAAGCTGCAATCAAGGGTCCCCGGGACCGATTCCACATACACTGTAATTCCAAACACGGTCAAAAATATATGCTAACTAACTTTACTCTATTTTGTTTCCACATACACTGAGGAATTTACGTAGGGGCTTCGCCGATAGGACGTTGATCTTGTTAATATAGGTTCCAGGATTTGATTTCTTATGGGGTCACGTTTCAAGTTGTCCTTGTCGCGCTTTGAATTTGTAGCTCCAGTTCGGTCAGATCGGGCATAAAGTGGACGTAAACTTCCGCTCGATTCGGTCAAAAATAATATGAAATACTGGGAAAATACATCTACAAGAGTGAAAAAGCAGCATTAGGCTTCTTACTAATTTTCTGGAAGAGCCATTGAATTCATGGCAGAAACAGACGTTATTTACTTTCGTTCACATTAAGACGATCCAATTTTATGATGTTATTTATCTAAATTTAATTTTCCTTCCATTTCTTTCACAGTTTTACGTCAACCATAAGACTTAACGTTATTTTACAGAATGAAATATTCAATTTTTGTTTCGTATGCTCAGAATATAGCATAAAAATTTGGAGCTTAGCTCATTGGGGGGGGGGGGGGGTGGAGCAGAATATTTTCTTTTTGGAAGCTCATAGAAATATCATCCAGGACTATTTTGATAAATACGTGTTACATTTGCAAAATCATAAAATTACTGATTACTTTAGTCCTCGGGTTTCAGGAGGTTAACAAAAGTACCATTTTCTCGTGAATCTCCATAAACCTAAAAAAATTGGGAACAAGTGTCTCCTTTACCCCTGCTAAGTTACGCCTACGGTTGCTGCGCATAAATGCGTCGCTGAAAACCCTTAACAGTTTGAAGAATCAAGTACTCCTTCCTAGTAGGTTGGAACAATGATGAATACCTGCAGGGTACAGGTATCTGGATAACTTAGTGGTAGCAACTGTCGTCTTTGACTGTCTCTAAGTTATCGAGCAACTGGGCAACAATATTAAACGTACCGTGGCATTGTTACATTCAAAAAGGCATATGTGAAAAAATATAAATTCTATTCATATTTTTACATCACATAAATTGGTATTGAATTTAATTGATAGTATTTATGTGCAGAGAATGTTCTGAGAAGGTTCAAATTCGATAGCCCCTTAAACACACCAGTACCTTCAACAAAACGATTTTTCTAGAATTGGTCTAATTACTTTTGGGACAGAACTTGCATAATATATAGGCTGTGTCCTAGAGAACAGTAAGTTTACAGTCAAGAAACAAAGAACAAAATAGGTATTAACGTTGTTCTTCCCTCGTTTTTTAGTCTGTGGTTTTACTCCCTACACATCGCAGTAATTAAGTACCAAAAGAAGTTTCTTCACTTCAACTGAATATTAATCTTTTCTCGCTATCGAGGTTGAATCAAGGAGTAATAAGCGGGAAAAATAACTAAACAACATTTATTTACCCGTGATATGGCCTCTCTAACTTTACACTTTTAACGGACGTCTTTTTAGCTCATGACTTCCTTCTGACACGAACACTAACATTAAGGCGCACGACACACAATATAACCTATCCTAACAAAACATTTCCAAACCAATTACACACTTATGTGACTTTGTATCTGTATTCATAAATATTATTAATGTTGAACACTAACACACATTTACCTTCTACTATGATTAACGTTTATTTTAATCTTACTTATCTCCTCGTAGAATGCTGTAAAACCAACGTTGTTCAGGAAAACCGAACAAATTTGGTTCTTCATGCCAATGTCGCAGTGAGTTACTGTAAACAAAAAAATAAGAAAAATAAAGGATGAATCAAAAAGGGAATCCGTAAAAGAAAAATCGCGGAACTCACGCCCTGAGTTAATTTTAAGGTACCAGGGCATAAGAAAATACCTCCGAATGTATGGTGTTCCCCTCTTTTTCCTTCTGATAATTCTAAACCCCTCAAAATACTCGATCATCTGTAAAAGTAAAGGTTGAGCAATGTTCCGCAACCTTCTTGTCCTCGCAGAATACCATAAATTATCCAGTACTGAACACGGCACATCATAAAATGTATTTATCTAAAAAAATACATTACGGCACTGTTGATATAAATTAAAAGTTTAGGAATGAGTTACAATATAATCAGTTAAAAATACTACTACTACTACTACTACTACTACTAATAATAATAATAATAATAATAATAATAATAACAACAATACAATTCACTGCACTCATAGGTACTTTTGGTATTATTATTATTATTATTGAAACGATTCATGCAGCTGATTATATGGATCCGAAACGCCTGTAGAAATTATGTATGTGTAATAACAAACTGACCCTTGCCATCAAGGGGCGTCTTATTTAAGTCATGACAATGACAGAGCGAAAAATACAAAGATAAGAAAACAAATTTGTAAGGTAAAAAGTAAAGTGTTTCCCTGTGCATTGCACCATGCCATGAAGGAGTAAAGTGAGTGTGGAGTTTGGACCCTACACTTTCTTGATCACGGTCGACGGTGGGGGTGAAGTGATCAGCACCACGTACATGGCCACCTTCTTTCGCCAAAAGTTTTCTCCAGGTGCCCATTTTATACGACGCTGGGTGGGCACCAGAACCGCTTGACCAGGTGGAAAATATACCGGTTCTCCCCCGCTGGGGATCAAACTCGGGTCTCTCGCATGGTAGTCGGATTAAATAATTTACATTCAATTTGTTACTACAGACAAAAGTTCGCAGCACACCCGTGACCTTGTGGAGGAACACCGGTTACGAAACATAGATTTAGATAGAGGGCAATGGCGCCAAATAATTAGAATTAAAAGTATTTCAGAAATCGAATTCCAGAAAGCTGTGGGGTAAAAAGTGACCTTCTGCCAGACACTGTCTCAACCTCTCCTGACGAGCGCCGATACACCTTAAATATCTTGGCCTTTGACCGGGAGGTGATTCTCCGGTACCCACAAGGTCTATTCGGAAAGAAATCGTGTGTATGCGCTCCCCCTCTCACCGCACCACCACCCGAAACCTCCCGCCTTACTCCACTTCCCCCCGGGTACCGACAAGGGCGATAAAACCAGAGCGTGTGGGTGTGTAACGCGGACGCGATTTTTCTGCCACCTGGTGTGGAAAATAGTAAGCTCATCCCACACGTTGCATTGAAATTTGCCACCCTATGGGGACACGTGAAAAACAAATTTTCCCAAGTAAGGATGCTATTCATTAGGTTCTTCCATGTACTTCCTATTAGGTAATTCCATTATCGTTCCTCAAAAATTCAAGGGCAGTGATCCGAGGCTTCTAAATGTATTTTCGTAACGATTTCCTTGTGGGGACCGTATTTTGGTCCCCACAAGTCGGTGTGGTCCCCATAAGGTGGATTCACAACTGACGAGTGTCCCCATAAGGTAGCATCTGCAAAAGCACACACACACACACACACACACACACACCCATACACACACACACACACACGCACGCACACCACACACACATATATAAACCTCGTACCTTCACCAAAAAAGAAGCACCAACACCAGCACGAAAGAGAAAACAACAAGAGATGAAATACTCCCATGTCACATCGCCCAATAATATGATAGAGATTTTGGAGGTGATGTGATCAGCACCGGCCGCCTTTACCACCAGGGTTGCGGCCAGGCAAAGGCCGTTCGGTTTAGCTTGAGCTCTGGCCTTCAGCTCCGCAGAAGCCTGCCGTCAGCGGGACGGTGCGAGAGTTCTACTGAGATCAGAGTTGCTAACTGCCTTAAGAATTACCTATATCCATAATATGCTTATTGCTAGGTGTGTTCGGTACTTACTGCATATATATATATATTAAAAAACCGACAGTTTGAGAAGGTGATAGTTGAAGGAAAAGAATGACAGAGGATTCTTTTTGACGGTGAATTGATTAAACCCTTCGACGAAAGAGGCATGCATCCTCCTTCTCCTCCTCTTTCTCTCGGGGGGAAGGAGGGGGAGGCAGATCGTGTTACCACGAGTAAGGTGATTGTTGACCTGTGTTGCTTAGGGTGAAACTCATGTAGAGAATTATTTAGAGAAAATAACATTATGACCATATATTCCTTATATATTTACAAAGTAATTGAATATGTACTAAAACACCGTAAATTAGATAACAATTCGACCGTCCATCAACACAACACACGTCAAAAAGAGAACTTCCACATGCAAGCACACAGACTTGTTCTCTCAGACAAATCACCTCATGTTGCAGGAATAAAATACCATAACAAACTTCCCACATACATCAAAGAAATTACAGAACATCACAAGAAACTGAACTCAATTAAGCAGTATTTAACAGATATACCTCTATATAATCTCAATTAATTTCAATAGTTAAATTGGATTAGTAAATTGAAGCATTTAAATTCTTTTGATATTGTATGTCTCCTATATTTTGGATTATCTCTTTTACAAGTTTAGTATGTGACACTTATAACTGTTTATGTTTAACCCATATGATTTATTTGTATTTTTGTGTTTCCATTTTGTTCTTTTTATTGTAATCTTACTCCTTTTGTAATATTTAGTATTGTATGACGTTTTCCACACCCATGGATATGGGTCTACGAAAATAAAGAATTTATTATTATTATTATTATTATTCAACGGAAGCTGGGGGGAAAACTGGAATGAATATTGGAGAAAGCAAAGTGGTTCATAGTCAGAGTAGAGAAATTATCGTAACTTTCATAAGTTTATGAAGAAAGAAGCTGACAGTAGTCTTGCGTTGAACGCGAAACATGTGCAAGAGCGTGTTTCCGCAGCTACTGATATATCAGTAAGTACTTTGAAACGAAAATAATTGCTACAAAGTAACTGGGAAGGGATTAGTAACGCCTAACAAACCACGCGGAAGAAAGAAATTTCAAACTGATGTGGACGAATTTGACAAGTGTGTTATTCGTAGAGCAATTGACGAATTTCACGATCGTGGAGGACAGCGTGAACAGCATATAGCTTTGCCAGTTTTTTGTCTAGTAGAATTGTAACTTCCGCGTATTGCAACACTGCTCCTATGAGTCACGTGACGTCCTCTGCAGACGACAAACCTTTCCCGCTTTGCGCATGCCAGAGCTCAGGCTAAACCAAATGCGCTGTACCCACTGATTTGAGACTGGGTGAGCCGCAGAGCCGCTTAAAACTTGACGCCCACCGAGACGCCGCAAACGCGGCAACAAAACCCAACAGACCAGCTTCCGAGTTCTTAGTGGGCGACAGATCTTAAGATAACCTGCAGACTTCTGGCACGGAAATTCCGGCTTCCGTTCCGCGCTTTTCCATGTAGTGGGCGTTACACCATTGGATTTCAACAGAAGCAGACAAACTGTTGCCGGATATTTCCGTGTTTCGCCGCGTCTCAGTGCAAGGCCGGAAAAATCCAGACCTTAGATCACCCATCTCGGGAATCGAACCACCTGGATGTCCCACGTGGCAGACTATTGACTAGAGCGACTCTTCAAACAGTTGTACACATTCTTAAGTGTGGTCTTTTTGCATTACGAGCAAGGGCTTTAATTTACACAAACCACTGTTGTTATAGGTCCAGAAATTTTAAATAAATTCAATTCCGGTCCAGAAGAGAAAATCACGAAGCGTAAAGAACCTTTTTATCTGTAAAATATTTCAATTCAGTCCAGGAACTTTTTCTCCGGCTCAAATTAAATACGGTCCAAGAACATTCTTTTCCGGATCAATTTAAATACGGTCCAGGAACCTTTTTTGAAATAAAAAAATACGCAACTTGGACCGAATTTAAATTGTGTTAAGAAAAGGTTCCGGTCCTGCAGCGGAACCTAATAGAACCCATTAGAATTTATGGGTTCCTGGAGCTTTAATAGCCCTGACACAAGCATACATCGATGACCATCGAAACATACAACAACCGATGCAAGGCAAGTACCCCGATGATGCCCGATGATGCCCGATGATGCCCGAAGATCCACGGAGGATATGTACGGTGTATACATGAGAGATTTGCGTTCTATTTTTTGATCGTCTAGTTCCTTTCAACTGTAATGCCTAGGGCCCATGTGAGCAAATTTTAAAAACCTGTAAGAAGTTCTGAATGCACGCGAACTTATATAAGGATCTTGCTACCAGAATTACATGCAACGAACTGTGATATATATATATATATGCTAAAAGGCTAAGAACAAGTAAAGACAGTGAGATCGGAAACTCTACCTTAGCGGCATATTGAATTTGGACAAGGGCGTATTTAGGGGGGAGGGTTCCGAACACCCCCCCCCGAAAGACACCAAGCACTAAAATAAAATAATGAAAATGTACTTTCAGCATAATACTGGACTCGAATGTACTACGTTATTATTATATATATTACTATTATTATTATATTGGATCATAGTACCAAAAAAGATTTATGCACTCTATTACTTCTGATATATGCACAAAATATTAATCAGGAACTTTTCGTGAACTGGATTTAACTGGATCAACTGGATTATTATTCGATAAATATTCAATTCATTATCTATTTGACATTAATTTTCTTGCTTTTATACAAATTTTGGAGATCTTCAGTACACGCAAGTTAGATAATAAATATATGATATTATATCTTTTTACGTATTCATGTAATAATAAAAATCCAATATTATTAAATTTAAATATTTAATTAGTATTTAATTTAATTACAACTTAGTTATATTAATTTAAAGATTTACATTATTGTTGCTATTATTATTATTATTGAGACGGTTGGTTCAGATCCCCCTCCGAAAAAAATTCTAGATACATGCCTGAACGTGGACTACCTGTTGAGGCAGCATATACGAACACGAATATGTTTGTCCTCTTCAACGCGTTGCCCTGGGGGGGGGGGGAGGTGGGGTTGGCAGAGGGTACGCCTAATCAGTGGCGAGCGTGTTGCGTGGTAGACTCTCGTCTCTGGGTTCGATTCGATTTTGGTTATTTAGCGTCGCTTTTTGCAACTATTGGCTAATCGCGAAGATGAAGTTACGTGATGATATGATAAAATTGTTGAATGGAGACTGCCAAAGAACACGCCCAGGCCGGGATTTGAACTCTGGTGTCGTAGCGCGCTTTGCTGATCGCTGCGCCACAGAGTACGGCGCGCTAAATTACAAAAAAAAAATATTAATTCTTGGTGTCGTTTTTTACTCGTATTTCTCGCGACGGTGAATAATGAAATATTTTATTTGCTTATTTTGCTTATTTAGCTCTTGTTTCACATACACACTTGCTTGTTAAACTTGTTTTTTTTTAAGTCCACTTCATGCACAAAGGCTAACCGTGAATGTGTCTGCAGTTTAAAGTGGGATCAGAACCACTATATGCTTTACAGGGCGAACACGTTAGTTTAACAGACACCCATCACAAAAGACAAACCACAGTGAAAACGGCAATTCGTCGATATGCACAAAACAATTATTTATACACTCATACATACCTAAATATATGTAAATACATATGCAATTACCAGGCTCCCGTGGTAGAGTGCTTATCACAGCACACTACGATCCCAGGAGGCCCGGCTTCGAACCCCGACCTGAGCATTGATGTTATTTCTGAGTGTCTGTACATTGAGTTAATCACTCATCTTCACGATTAGCCAAAAAAGTGGCAGAAAAGCGAAGAGTAAACAACATCAACCATCATATTCACACACAAATTTATACAGGGTGTCCCACGAACGGCGCAACTGGGAATTAAGAGTGGCGTTACTTGTAACCGAAACCTGTACATACATAAGTCATACACCTAATGTTAGCCCTGTCCAAGTAGATATTTTTAAACATAGAAACAACAAACGGGGTGCAGTGTTGTTCATGCAATGTTGCCAAATGTAAGTGAAAGTGTAAATTTATTTTTCCACAAAGCATGGAAAATTGCATGTCAAACATTCGTATGGAAATTTGGACGTCAATTTCCACCTTGGGTAGGTGGACTATTTCGCATGGTTGCCAGGAGTAGGTAAGTAACACTATTTTCACCATAATTTTCACTTTATTTTTTTCCTGTTTCCAGTATTTCCATGTCATAGACCATCACTAAACATACCTTTTGTTGCATTCAAACATCAACACTGTTGCCACTGTACCTCATATTTTTTTTAAAACACCCATTTGGACCGGTACGCCTTTACGAGGCATTTCAGGATTGGCTATACGCGAAAACGATCGGTTTTCTTCTTTGAACTATAGATGGCGAAATAGTCCACCTACCCAAGGTGGAAATTGACGTCCAAATTTCCGTACGAATGTTTGACATGCAATTTTCCATGCTTTGTGGAAAAATAAATTTACACTTTCACTTACATTTGGCAACACTGCATGAACAACACTGCACCCCGTTTGTTGTTTCTATGTTTAAAAATATCTACTTGCACAGGGCTAACATTTGGTGTATGACTTATGTATGTACAGGTTTCGGTTACAAAGTAACGCCACTCTTAATTCCCAGTTGCGCCGTTCGTGGGACACCCTGTAGTATATATTTCGAGAACTAGACGAGCATTTACAATCCCTCCACACTCTTTAACTGCGGTGGGGCTACAAAAGTATTTCGCCTCTTCGCTTCCTGTAGCGCTTGTCGTTTCCTCATTCCCTAACGGAGCAGCGAAAGGGTTCAATCAGATCGAGTGAACGGGAGAGCGAGGTTTATACATTCAGGGAAAGCAACACGAGTGAGTTGTAAAAATAAGGGAAGCAAAGTAATAATTACTATCAGAGCAAAAGTTAAAATGGGATTAGCAACAGTACATAAACGATCAAGCGCATTGTTGGCTCTGAATATAAAGGAGAACACGTTGCCCGGTAATTAGACCTGCGAATACAAGTTTTTGGACATAGAAGTGCGATAAACGCTACGAAGAAAAAACGGTGCAAAAGTGAGTAGATAGCGCTATGGATCTTGTTTCGCAGATCTTTCGTGATTTGATGTCCGTCAGGACCAGGCTGCAAATTCTCAGTCGACAGACTACAAGCGCATTTAATCCCCCAATTCGGAGAAAACTGCTTGCGGGACTTTGCTATGATGTACATAAACATATAAGTCAAGCAGAAAACTACTTAAGAAAATTTCTAAATTTGGACGAGTGTTACTCGCATCATGCATATCACATACAAACAACCCAGTTCTTCACAGTATGGACTTTTCAGGATCGTCTTTACAGCTCTTCTTTCATCTATCGACTCCTGTCTTATCAATCATCTTCGGTTCTGAGATACGCTTCTTTAATTCAGACGGACGGCCAACCTCGAGTAATCTTTTCTGTCAGCATTAGAGAAATTTATAAGATGACTGACGAAACGCTACGAGTTAGAGCTTTCGACGTGTTGGTTCATGGTTTCCACAAGATTGTTGAAAGTTCAGTGATAAGGAGTGATATGGAGACCAAAAAGGAAGCTGCTGTTCTCACCCAAGACGAGCACGTCAAGATTACGGAGACGATTGAAACCAACAAGGATCCAATCTTCCTTACCATTGAGAACAATGAAGACATTAAGAAGAGAACGAACATTGCTTTAACAGAAGACGATATTCTACTAGTTAATGCAGAAGATAGGCATCGGGACCCCAACTCACATTCGCACCCGATACGTGGCCAAGAGATAGATTTGCCTGAAGGAGAAGCCCTGGTCGTCACTCTTTCTCCTGCATGGAGGGTGAAAAATAATGAATCGCCAGGTGCATACATTGTAAATGACGAGCGTAGATATGGCATCGCTGCTAGGGCACTGAGCACTTCGCAGTCGCTCAGAAAGGCCACCGACGACCAGAATGAGTGCACTGGAAAAGAAGAGAGCGTCAAAGGGTCACGCAGCCACTTGCCGCAGACAGATTTTAAACTAAACCGTGATTTGTCGATAAAACCCCTGGAAATGAACTATATTATAGATTGTGGAGCACCCTGTGCTTGCTGCGACAGATATTTTGAAGGGAAAGCGAGGAGAACAATACAGGAAGCAACGAGTATTCCTCAGAAGGAAGAACTTGACAAGATTGCCGAGGCCGTGACTTGTCAGCTGGCAGAAGACCGTGGCAGAAGACCCACGGATTATGACGAGAGGGAACCGACATCTGAGTATTCTTCTAGCTACGTACACGAAAGCGGTGACATTTACTGCGAACTCTTGTCCCACGGCGTACAGTTTCCTTACAATGCAAGAGAACTTGAAAACATGGCCGAGGCCGTGACGCATCAGCTGACGGAAGACCGCGCAGGTCCACGCACGAATCATGGAGACGCTCTGTCTGCCGATGTGAAACCACCTGGTGAAGCCAGCACATCGAAGGAAGGAAGCACTGCTAGGAACGTCTACAGAAGAGGCGACGACTACAGTAGAATTTCTTCCAACGGCGTGCAGGTCGCTGGAAAGGAAAAACATCATGAGAGGATTTATGAGGCCACTACACGTCAACTGCCAGAAGATCGTAAGGAATCGACCACGAATAATGAAGACGCTCTGTCTGCCGATGCGAAAGCACCTGGAGAAGCCAGCACATCGAAGGAAGGAAGCACTGCTAGGAACGTCTACAGAAGAGGCGACGACTACAGTAGAATTTCTTCCAACGGCGTGCAGGTCGCTGGAAAGGATAAACGACATCATGAGAGGATTTATGAGGCCAGGACACGTCAAATGGCAGAAGATCGTGAGGAATCGACCACGAATCGTGAAGGCGCTCTGGCAGTTGATGCGATCTCGCCCACAGACACTGAAGATTCGGGGGACGATGCAACGCAACACGAAACTACTAAAATGGATCGCTTTGATGGAATTAAGGTTAAAGTAGAGGAAACAACGCCCTCGCAGCTTGCAGATGAAGATTCGCGCTCTCGACGGGGCGAAAAGTTTATCAGGACTTACGTTAGTGCTGAGTGGGAGGACACGATGGTGATAGTTAACTGCGCTGTTCAAGCAAAAAAATCCACTTCAATGAAGAGCTTGAAAGGGAAATTTTTGAAGAAACGCGCGTTAACCGTCTTCCAGAAGGAGGTTGCCAGCTTGGAAGCAGCATTAGTATGGAGGTGCGAGGAGCTTCAATCGAAACAGGAGGAAGAGCTGCAATACTTTCTGCTCTCCAAAAAAAACAACAGAGCACATTACACATTGAAATTCGCTACGTTCCAATGCAAGACTGTAAAATTGTTCAGGAGGAATCTAAAGAACCACATAGAACGAGAGTTCAGGAGGATTCTGGAAGAGAGAAGTTTCTACGAGATGGTTGGGAAGAAAAAGGAGAAGCCGCTTATGCCTTGTTACTACTGCATTCAGTGTCGGCGGGGCTCCGTGGGAAGTCCACCACGAGAGGAGCGAACCCCCCCGGCACCTGAGATTTTAACTTTCGCAGGGAAAAGAGGGCAAATGATAGTCGTCCATACCGAAAACCAGAAGAAGAGAAAGGCAAACGGCGACAAAGAAGCTGAAAAGAGCGAAGATAGTCCCATATCCATAGTTTATAACAGTGAATGGAAGCGTGCGGAGGAAGAACTTAGTCAGTTCGTGGACTCCCAGAAGTCCTCACTACAGAAAAAGCTGTTTTCTACAAGTGCGCTATCTAGATTTGACAAAAAGATCCAGGATTTGGAAGCAAGCCTTAAACGAAAGCTTTCGGACGAACAGATGGCTTCCGAAAACAGACTCAAATATTATTTTGAACAACCCAAGCGACTCGACCACGAACATGCTGTGCGGTTCATGAAAAGTCATTGCCTGTCAATTAAGGATACGAAAAAGAATCTGATTGAAGAGCTGAAGTTGGATTTTAGAATCCTTGAGAAGGAGATGGAGTTCTATAAGGTCAAGAGAGGGTGCTGGAGAAGACTGTCATGTTTCTGCCGCAGGAATTTCTGCTTGTCGAGTGAAAGTGACTTGTGAACATATAATTGCACGGATTCCGATGCAGTGATATTGTTATTTCTGAGGTAGATAGATAAAGAAGCATTCCAAATTGAGATTCAAATCCGTCTGTAATTATAAGCAAATAAAGAAAAATCTTTGTTATGTGTTATCATATGAAGGGTGTTGTTCTAATGCTACAATTATATCTTGAAAAGGATAATCATGAATTTTACGACTTTGGCACTAATGTCCACCTTAGTTTTAGTTTTCGTTAATACACCATGTAGCTATAGGGTCAAGTGCCCATATTTCGGATAGGTTCCTAATTTCGGATACCAAGAAATTTCCACCTTAGAACAGCAGCGCCGAAGTGTAGATAGTGTCAACTAACACGCTACTTCGTCCCAAAGTTTCACCCTTGTGCGTGACCTTGAGCAATGTTTCTTTAGTGTATGGCTGGTATTTCTGACTTTTCCGAAGTTTTGATGTAATATTTCACCATCCAAACTTAAGGCCTACAACTGGAAGTTTAGTATTTACTCACTTCTGTCTAAATTTTATATAATCTTGAGAGATTCAGCAAACATTATTATGTAGTTTCGGTCACATTATTTCAGAGGGGGAACGCACAGAATCGCCATATTGAATATGCGACTGGGTTTCCTAATTTCGGATGCTACACGGGTACCTAATTTCGACTATCCGAAATTGTGCACCCTTTCCAAATACTCATTAGTAACCCTATCCGAAATTAGGAAATACCCTATCCGAAATTAGGAAATACCCTATCCGACATTAGGCAACCTTTTTGTCAGACTAAAAATATGCATACAATTCTTTGTTTAATAAAATATACCAAATATTTCTTATAAATGTTAATATAAGTTTCAGAAACATTAATAAATATATGTTCAATGTTTATCAACACATTTATGGCTTATTTTGTTTACATTTAGGTACTGATAATCTAATTTGAAATTAAGTATCCGAAATATGGGCACTTGACCCTACATATTTGATATTCAAGTAACTATTCTACTGATAGTTAAGGAACATTTTTCTTACAATTTCTGTGCAATCAAATATGAAACAACACTGTTCATTAAGCATAAATACCTAGAATACTTTTCCAGATTTTCAGCTACAAGTCAAATCTTTGTGTCACGGGTTGGACAGATAAAAACTACCCTTTATTTAATAAGAAATTTATTTAAATTCCTGTGAATTTTCAAATTATGAAAAATAAACTACATGCATTTAAGACAATATTCTAGTTGAATTGAAAGCGAAATGCAACAGTTAAAGTAGATATTATTTGGTGTCGCGGGTGGAAGACAATTGATTACAAGGCGACGACCCTACCATTGTCCCATCGGGGAGGCCCTATGAATTTTTATGCAAATGACAATGTTAGATTGTTCACTCACAAGATAGGATAAAGTAATAAAGTTACTGCATTGCATTTAATTTTAAAAATTGAGATGCAGGGGTACATCGACAGCAGGTGGCTTTCCCTTTTCAACTGTACTTTCACCTAAAAGGCTAAACATATTTACTTCCATTTAGAATGTGGTTGGACTCTTTATGCTAAAATGTTCCAGAACAACTTTCTAATAGTCTGGAGGGGAGTAATGTTTGTGTATATATATCGTCCTGTTTTTGTACCTTGTTACATTTGTACTTGGGGCAGAGTCTGAAGAAGACCTTGCTAGAAGGTTGAAACGTTACGTTTAGTTTATGTTTTATAATAAAACAAATTACTGCCTTGGTCAACACATTGAGTTTTTCATATCATGGAAACAAGGCTTAATGATGTTACTTCTCATAAATATATATAATATTGTAATGTGTAAAAAAAATACATATTTGCATCATGTTGCAATATGTGCAATGAGGTAGGTAGGGGAAAATTAGAATATATGTCATTACTAATCCATGAACTATAGCTGGTTTCAAGTCACTTTTACTACCAGATACACCGTATTTAGATTTAGTCCATTAGGTGAAGAGAATGAAGAATTTAGGAGGAAGGCAGATCAATTAGAGAGTACGCTGTCTTAATTAAATGCTTCTTTAGGATTATAAATGGGTGAACGCCATTGGCCAGGGGACGGCCACTCTTTGGGACTGAGAACAGCTACATAAAAGATGAGGGACACATTTTATGTGAGAGGTAAGGTACATTGTGCTCTCTAAAATAATTTCTCTCAACTATACCATACCGATGATTTCACAACACATGTGTAAAGAATAGCGTTCATAGTGGAAAGTGTTAGGTAGGGGATGTTCCAGTCTCGGGTGTGGCTGGGGGGGATTCTATGTTGGGGAATACCATTATTTCCCACCGCACTTAGAGCATTGGTAAAAATTTCAAGTAACACAAACATTTGTAATATTCGTGTATGAATATATACGTACACTGGCGAACTTTAAAAAAAGATCTCCCTCCTCTTAGTTAGATTGGAAGGCAGTTGGAAACACTTAATTACTCCTGTATTGGATAAGAGAGTGGGGGAAGGCAGTTGCAGACAAGGCCATCACTACCCTATGCACACGTAAACTTGTTTCCGGAAAGCTTTCTGTTGGAGTCTTGCCAGGCATTATCTGGGCAGTTTGTGGAGGATTTTTGTGTTCCTACCGCCCCCCCCCCCTGTGTGTGAGTGTGTGTGTGTGTGTGTGCGCGCGCGCGCGCGCTACCCGACACCTGTTTCTTTTTAAGTTTGGCGTATTTTTATTGCATCGACTAATTGTTGTTATGGCTGGGCATGACCCAGGTTAGCAATTGGCAAATAAAAAAGTATAAAAAATACCAAAATTCCTGGCATGAGTAGTTAGTAGTAGTAAAGGTTAGGTAATGTTCCTCGTTCGTATAGCAACGTGCTATGAAGGCACATTTAGGGGATGTGGTAGTAGGGCACCGCATATTCTCGAGCTCGGCCATTTTGGAGGTGATACCATCAGCACCACGCTCCAGCCGCCTTTTTTTCGCCAGGGTTGTAGTAGAAATGAGAAAATAGAAATGTTTTGCATTCTGCGTATGTGACAGTATTCTTTGAATATTAGTTGAAGGCCGCGAGTGGTTCCTGAGAAGTAATGAACATATCATAGACTGCGCAATAGTTTAGCTCACGTTTCTTGGGGGGGGGAGAATGATATACAAATTTATTCTACGAATGCTTACGTCATTGTGACCATGGAGTGTATTTTGCAGACCAACGAGGATCTGGCGCCTAGACACAAGGCCAATATAATGGTGTGTGGAGTTTTGGCTGTGTCCTACGTTTGTGATTGCCTTTCACAAATTTCATCTTAACACACCTTTCATCCTTATCTATGTGATTATTCAAAAGTGAAAGAAAAGCGAAGTAAAATAAATAAATCAATTGGTGATTGTGTCCCTGCGTTTTTCAATATTTCTTTCTGATCGAAAATTAATGTTCTACCGATGAAATGCATCACTATAGTCATGTGTATTATTATTTTCCGTCATTATAGTGTGCTTAATCATTCCTTAAAGCATAGACTTTAACGCTGTTGTCCTTAGTGTAAACGATCTTAACTGTGTGGAAGTTTATATGTAGGAAAAAAAATGGTTAAGAGTAAATCCCAATTGATTGTTAGAAATTTAAAATATTATAACTCTGACGTGACGCATATTACCTGTTCTTGGTTCGCTGTCAAGGAACGATTTCTCCTAACTAAAAAGGATTCCGGCCTCCGTGGTAGAGTGGTTTACGCAGCTTTCTTAAACACCGGCCTTGGCATTGTGTTCATTCGGTGTTCATTGTGAGTGTCCCTTCATCAATTTCATAGCTCATTCTCATCATCGCGTTTAGACAAAAGTGGCAGAAAAGCGAAGTAAAATAAACCAAATCAAACATAAATAAGAATCTGAAGGGAAAAATATTTCATTACCAAAAATAAAATATATAAAGATACAGTAATTACTTTGTTGACACTGCAGTTTTTTTGGCAGTGTGTAGCTGTCTTAGTGTGTATGTTCGAATTAGCCGACCTCAAAATATACGAAGAGTGAACGATTAATGGAAATGGGGATGCACATTTCTATTACTTTAGTAAGCATTCAGTCGTAAATCCTGTGGACACAGTGTGATTTTCTTGCAAGGAAGGGTTCCTGGCACATCAACTAGTTCGACGTTGACTTATAACATTACGAGGGTATGGACTTCTCTCAACAAGTGCAACAAATGTTTATGGCCATGGAAATTATTTATACAATTTGTCTGAGTAACGTCGTTTTCTACCTCTTGAAATTAATGGTGACTGGAGATGAAAAGACACACGTGGCAGATTGTAACGTGCTTTGAAGACAGAGGTCTTAAGTTCGAACCATGATTAAGGCATGTTTGCCCCAACACATCCATGTTATCAATTGGTCTTCATGGCCGAGTGCTTTGCATACAGCTCTATGAAACCGGAGACCCTATGTTCGATTGATTGATTGATTGATTTACTTTATTTTACTTCGCTTCTTGTGCCATTTTTGGCTAAGTTGCAAATATGAGGGAGGCCTCCCAGATGGCGCAGTGGTAGCATCGTCGCCTTGTGATCAAGGGTTCCCGGGTTCGATACCCGGTAGAAGCGCATACTGGTTCGGATCCCACTTTAAACTGTAGGTCCAGTCCCGATTAGCCTTACTGTGCATAAAGTGGACTTCAAACACAAACTCAATCAATCAAACTCAATCAAATATGGGGATGAGTGACGATATGATGAAATTAATGAATGGACACTCAGAAATCCATGCCCAGGCCAGGATTCGAAGGCGGGACCCCTGGCGTCGTAGCGTGATGTGATAACCACTCTGCACCTGGGGCCGGCATCTATTTTCGAAGCTTGGGTAATATTTAAGAGCTTATTGTGTTTCTTCATTTTTTTCCGGTCACTCCAACATTCGTCCTTATCGTTGAAAGTAAACAAGAGGGATATATTATGGTCGTAAAAATAGCAAAGTTACCACATGCCTGTTACGTGCCGAAAGAAACGACCTTCTTTGCTCGTTTTCTTTTTATATTTGTTTTAGAGCTAATGACAAAAGATAGAAAAGAAACGAAAAAATGAGCAACCTATTTTCATTCATGAAGTAAATAAATGGCCAGCTGAGAACCTGATTTCTTGAGAGCTCAAAATGGACAACAAATAGTTCTTCCGAGGCCGAATGACCACAGAAAGAAACACTGTGCTAATTCCTTGATGACTCATGGTTAACGTTGCTCTGCTGTGTGGTGTTCACGACTGACAACTGTGCAGCTCTGCCTTATCTTGCATAGACTTTCGGCATTGAAGCTGCAGTGTTTCCAATTCAATATCGGTTTTTGTTTGTTTTTGTTTGTAAAAGGTGAGGCCTCAGTTAGGCCTTACTAAAGAATTACACTGTACGTACACAGAATGTTCCTGCGAACCACCGACAACCTTTCACACCTTGAAGAGGACATCAATGACAATGACTTTTCTTGATAACGTTTTGTTCAATGAGGTCCCATATCCACTCTACGACCCCTCAAAAATCGGCATTTTTATCCTGTATGTTTGCAGCCACGAATCACATTTTTCTACCGGATAACCACGAAATCTTTAGTATGCTACGGTTAGATAGGGAAGAATCGGCCTCAGTATGTTAATGCAACTTGTAGAGGGAGGTTATTTCCGCAACAACTTTGGCAGTTATGCATTTGAATCTTCGGAACGAGTCACAACTCTCGAAGCAGCTAATCAACCATGCGAGCCGCTGACGTCAATTCAACCCAGAACCTATCGCTAAGCCCTTTGCTCAGGCTCTACCCACCAACTAGGCTCGCCTGACAGACTCGCTGAGTCTGCTGGAGATGTTCCGAAAGTAATTGGACTCTACAACTTAGCGAGTCACTAAAACAGGATAAGCAACAGCACGTTAATTGAGCGTAAGTTAAAATCAGGAATATCCTTCTGCCAGCTTCTTTGCTAGCAAAACTCCGTTCCCATAGAGTACTAATGTCCTTAGTATGTTGCTAAAGGTAAAGTTCCCCGTGCGTATATAGCACCGTACCATGAACGTAGGACCCTACACATTCTCGATCTCGGCCATTTTGGAGGTGATGTGATCGGCACCATGTTCCGGCTGCCTTTACCACCGGGGTTGCTCCAGTGATCATTTATTTCAGGCTCGATGAGCCCCAGAGAGGCTTTTTGCGGAGACAAGGCCAGAATAATGCCAACCTTATATCACCCACCCCGGGAATCTAAACCGGGTCTCCCGCGTAGCAGTCAGACGCCCTACCGACAAGACTACCGTGGATCTTATGTACGAGGTTTGCAACCATGAATCTGTAGAGCATGGCTACAAACATACAGGATAAAATATGTTTTTCGAAGGCTGATAGATGACCCAAACAGGTCCTAAAGTAGCAAAAAGTTATTAAAGAAAGTTGTCTTTCTTGATGTCCTCAACAAAGTAACTAACTAACTCTCTAGCCTTCTTAAACCCGAAGGTTCATAGCTGCAGCAGCACAGGCCTTCCATCTGTCCCTATCTTCAGAAAGATCTATATACTCTTTTCCATCCCTACCGATTTCCTTTAGGTCCATCTCAACGTTGTCCCTCCATCTTCGTCTTGGCCTTCCTACAGGTCTCTTACCATCAGGTTTCCCAACAAGAATCCTGTGAACTCCTCTTTCCTCTCCCATTCGTGCCACATGGCCTGCCCACCTAAGTCTTCTTGATTTAATTATTCTAATAATATCTGGACATGAATACAAATTATGTAGTTCTAAATTATGTAACCTTCTCCACTCACCTGTCTCCTCATCCCTTGTAGGTCCAAAGATTTTCCTAAGGATCTTATTTTCAAATACTCTCAATTTATGTTCCTCTTTCAATGTAAGGGACCAAGTTTCACATCCATATAATACTACAGGCAAAATTACCGTTTTGTATATTTTAACTTTTAGTATCTTAGATATTAAACGAGAAGACAAAAGTTTATGAAGAGAGAAGTAACATGCATTTCCTGAATTAAGCCTACTTTTTATTTCCTCTTTAATATAATTTTCACTTGTTAATATTACTCCTAACATGATGTCCTCAACACGCTGCAAAATTTCGTTGGTGGTTCAAAGGAAATCCTTGTGTTGAAGGTGGGATAATAATTATGCAATATTGATAGCTATGTCGGTTTCAGTGTAGAATTTTACGAGAAATTGAAGGTGCATACATTTCCATTTTTCAAAATATAACATCCTCGCGGGTATAGTTCGCACAGGGCCTCGGACTTGCTAACGGCTGCCCTGATTCAAACTGTTTGGAATAAAGCACTTTCAGAGCGTTTATTTGCATATTCTCGTCCAATTGCACACAGAAACAACGCAATCCTTGGGAAAATTGTTCCAAGAATGGAACCAGCGCCTCAAGGGTCAATACAAACAGTATGGCGAAAAACGGGGAATAATTGTTTGATTTGGTGGTAGATGAATAGAACTAAAGTAATGAAAACACATTTTTCAGTATAGTGTAAAAATTGTTCACTTGAAGAAATGGCTTATTGTTTAACTCGTTATTGTAAATAAGCGAATAATAGAAAAGGAAATGGAAATTGCATTGTTTTTAAAAAATGGTGTTACATTCCAGTAGTATAACACCATTAAGCCTTGTGTCCATGATAATCAAAAACTCAATATGCAGACTAAGGCAGAACTTATTTTATTATAAAACATAAAACTAAACGTTACGTTTCAACCTTCTAGCAAGGTCTTCTGCAGACTATGTACCAAATACAAATGAAATAAGGTACAAAATAATAAAATTAATTCTGCCTTGGTCAGCATATTGAGTTTTTGATTCCAGTAGTGTACTTGTAACTTCCCTCCTTCAATTACATTCCAATATTGATATCTAGGGTCTGGAAGTTGATGAAATAAAAATATCAAAAAATGCTCTTTAAAATGTTCTTAAAATTACTAAAAAATGACCTGAATTTTTAAAAAATAATAATAATTTTAGCTCTTTTAAAATGAAAGCTTGATCATTCACAAATTACAAGAGAATAGTTGAATATTTTGATAAAACACGTTGTTTGGTTGTTTGAACTACCGATGCAAATGGAAAAAACGGCATTAATTGGCAATGTAGTTTTCTTTAATTTTAAGTTACATAGAATACACATGAAAGTTTTTCTGTATAGGTCACTCACCTAATTTGAGAGTGGACCTTGGACGATACAGTGGTCGACTAGCACCCGAAAATACAGCTGTGTTTCGCGAGCATCAGATATATATTTTTTTAATATTGTGACTAATTTTACTTGAAAACCACAGGTTAAAGCGATAATAGTGGCCAGCAAACCCAAAGTATTTTAAGTTTGCTTGAGAACAAAATATTACCACGATTTATTATTTAACCCATTACCAAAGATTTCAGTTAAAAATAATATTGTGCTTTTTTTCATTGACCATATTCTCGATTAATGGTATACTTGCTACAAAAAATAATTATGAAAATTATATATGTAAATTATGCTAGCAATGGGTTTAAAATTTGAAAAAGCAACAGGAAAGAAACCTCAAAACGTTTTAAAAAATGCAAAAAAAAACCCGGCAAAAACACTGTAACAGCATTGTCAGTAATCACTGAAATTTCACCAGTATGACGCATTTCTGAACATTTGTGGTTGACGACAAACTTCTATGTTAACCTCTAAAAATGCAAGAATCAAGGAGGTGATTTTTTATAATGGCATTGATACAGATGTAACAATTGTATTTATGATTTTTAGATTTTTTTATGATATTAATAGAGACATAAGAAAATTGTAAATATTCAAAATCTGTAACTTGATATAGTCACCAGATATTACAATTGAAATTATTATTAATTTTAGATTTTGCATGATATAGATGTAGATATATAATGTATATGAAAAATGTATTCAAAATTTGTAATTTGATGTAACAGTATCATGTTACATGCATGACTTATTTGTAGGACACTTGGTGTAGAGCTGGTATAACAACTTAAACCAATAAAGTATGAATGAATGAACAGATGTAATAATTTGTAAGTTTCACGTTAATTATCTTTTTAGTGTTCAAAGTTATTAACGTTTATCAAACTTAATATCGTGTAGATGAATATTGGTCTTTCCAAATAGAAGGTAAATATTGCAAATTATGTTTGAAGTGGGTTATTTGTGAAAGAAACACCATATGTTTTTTCTGCACGCATAGGACTTCGTGGAACTTAAGTTGTGGCTTTTTGCCTTGTAACAAAATGTTGAGAAGTCCGATCGAAGGAAGTTAGCAAACTTAGAACAATTTACACAAGACAGTAGGTGCGTGTCAACACTGAAAAATGAACTAAAAGCCAAAATAGGCCGAAAATGAAAAAAAAAAAAAAACACAATGGTTTATGGCTCTAAATTAAGGGAAACTGACTACCATCAGTTTTACCAAAATCCAGAAAAAAATATGATTTTTCATCAACTTACGAGCTCTACTGATAACCCTTCACAAGTAATAAGAAAAACATCATATATTCAGAATTCAGGAAATTTTAGAATAAATACAGGGAAGGGGGTCCATCATTAGAAACAAAGCAAAATTGATTGCCAAGCTATACAATAATAATTTTTGACAATCTGGCGCTATGGTTTACCCAATGAGAAAACATAACTGTGTACGTGATTAGGAAGTTTACTGAACACACATCATTGCTTTGCATCGAAAAATATATTCCTTGAGGTTATTGACAAGAACAACACACCACAGATTTTCCGTCATATCTCTTTATATTGAAGGACAAAGAAATAAACACATATTGAGTATTAAATACTTTAGAGATAAGTCTGAACATATCACTAGAATACAATTAAGTCAAAATATATAAAGAATTACATATAATTATTCAGGATTCATAGAATCCTGACATGAAAAAACAATAACACATAAAATAATAAATGCACATTATAGGGGTCAATTCTGCAACAATCATATCTTCATAATACATTTTTTTACATGTAATAACAGATAATTAGGTACTTGTAGTAGCTTCATAATAGATTGTTACTATCTCATACTGTCCGTCTCACATTCATGCTACAGAGATAATTAATATCACGCAAGTCGTCCTTACATAAACATTACGTATTAATATAATTTTACGTACTTTTATTGATATCTCTAGTTCTTAAGCACTCAAATAGCTACATAGAGACTCCTAAATTCACGTCTAGATATTCACAGACAATGTTAATCACTAAAGATATGTTAAAAAAAATATATCTTTGGGTTTTCAAAATATTCTGCTGCTGCACGATTGACTTAGAATTCTTGCAATACACATGATTAATAATAACAATAAAACAATAAAAGCTTGTTTTTTGTGCTGGCTAAGAAGTTTCACATTTCTATGTCATGCCATTTCTTAATCGTCTCGCGCACTCGGTAGGAACACAACACTCAAGTCTGCAACACTTACGGACGAGGTTGTGTGGATGGCAACACTGCTTTGTATTTCAACAACAATTGCGGAAATCGTTTTGTCGATGATCGTCCATTGTAGTGCAAGTGGCCATTTTTGGAATCCTGGGATATCCCGTTTCCCAACAGTTTAGAGTTCGTTTTGTTCTGTCTGAGGGTGTCTTCATCCAACACTACAAGGGAGGTTTCCTCTGGTTTCATGACAACCCTCCCCCTCGAAGGGGAGCATCTGATGCTGTAGTTGGTGGCCGTGCTTCTCCTGGTGGAATCCCTGGAAATTAGATAAGGAAATGAATAAACATGTGAATGTTTCTTATTTTTTTTCAATTTATTCAAACAATTAAATTAAACAACTGAAACATTTGTGTATACAGAGTGTCCCAAAATAATGTTTACAGTATTTGAACGTTAAGAACATAAGAAACTATTAGACATGAATTTTCCATTGTCTAACTCTGGCGTACACAGGATTTTTTTTCGGGAGGGGCTGCAATTGTAAAGGTGGATAGTACATAGCTAAGATATTTCGTATGTTTTGAACTTTCTACTCTCAAAAATGTCAATGGAAGGCCATTTTAAGGAGGATTGCATTCGTATATTCCCGATTTATTCATTGCATTCATTTGAAAATGTTGATCTTCTCAAAATTTCGGAAAAGCTGTATCTCCATAAGCTAACCCTCTGCGTACGCTAGTGTTGTCTAGGGTCTCACTTGTAGCACACTTCTCGACAACCTTTTAGGTCAAGCCGCGCCCTTCTACTTGTCACGTTACAAAAAATAAAGTGTATTAATGCTAACATGCCTAACCTAACAACCAAAGCATTTAGCATGAGGTCAGAAAATGTAGAGCAGAGCTTGACCAATAATGGTTGTTGAGAAACGTGTTGTGAGTGATACCCATGGGCGTAGCCAGAAATTCTTGCAGGGGGGTCGGACAAATGATAAAAGTTGAATAGTAGATAAATAATTAGTATTATTACCACGGTTACAAAAGTTATTATACAATAATAAATATTATAAACTACCAAAATATAATTTTTATTCCAAATAATAATAATAATTATCATTATATAAATAGGGAGAGACGATCCACTAAACGAGTGAATACGAGCACAACTATTTTCCATTATTTTCTTTTTGCATTTTGTGCACTTAGTATCTTAATGCATTTTGATATTAACCTTTACACGTCTCGTTCAAGAAGACTTTAAATATTAGGGGGATTTTTTTTTATAAAGTGTGTTGTGTGGCCTCTCACCTACAACTGCAATTATTAGAATTTTAAAAACTGTGAAACCATTTGTTCATTGGATGAAATGGTAGAATATAATCTTGTTCCTGTATTTTTCATTCAATGTTTTCTATCCAATGCATTTTTACTTTGATTATTCTGTTCGAATGCTAACTAAATGAACTTTATTTCTGTTCTTAACAATAAGAGTAACACACTTTCGGCTTTCTTGTATCTTTAAATGAACAATGTCAATTTCCATGGAGGGGGGGGGGGTCGTCCACCGACCCGTTCGACCCCCCCTCCCGACGCCCATGGTGATACCCAATTGTCTTCGACAGTGATTCTCAACCTTCGTGAAGTGAAGAATACAGAGAATGTCTCCAATTTCGTTAATTTTTGCTATACTAACTAAATTTTGCTTTCTAATCACGAATCTGTTGTTAAAATGCGGATGTCACGTGAAAAAATTGTATACTTATGTATATATATGTTGCCACGAACCATGCACGGGTAGCCCCACAAACCATTCACGGATAGTCCCACGAACCATTCACGGATAGCCCCACGAACTATTTCCGGTAAGGTTAGGTTAGGTTAGGCAAGCTTAGTCAAAATTTTGTTCCTAAAACAATGCAAAACAGCTGTAAAAAAATCCACTTATATCGGCTTTTTTCCATATTTCCACACGTGACCCCCGCATTTTAACAACAGATTCGTGATTAGAAGGCCAAATTTACTTAGAATACCAAAAATTAACGAAATTGGAGACATTCTCTATATTCTTCACTCGCTCAAAAGTTAATGTACCGATCCCAATAATTTAAGTCGTTAATAGATTTCTAATTTTTAAAAACCTCACACGTTCATTATTGTATATACCATTGAAATTTAATATTAATAAATAAATTATGGCATAATAATAGAGATTAGTTCCATTATGTCTAGGCTTGTTGACAAATGTGAAATTTGGTATAAATTAGTTGACAATAACTGCATCTAATGGAATCTTATAGTTTTCTCTGGCTACGTCATAAAATTAATTTGGTAAGCGCTGATTTTCACTAGCATGTTCCCGCAGAGAATGATCCCCACAGTCATAATTCAAATTTGGGGGCTGAACGGGTGACAGACCATTCTCAGCGACTTTCATTTCTCACTGGCGAGAAAGAACTTCCTCCGAACCCCGAACAAAAGACCATCCTCGAAGGCGGTTGCCAGCTCGGGCTGCAGGTCGCAAACTAGGAGAACCTCTAGCAGCCGGGTATAATTCATGCCAGTGCCCAGCGGGTGAGAAACAGTGGTCTACATTGAGTGTGTGTGAGCACGTGTAGGCATGCTGTTGATTTAGTTCCGTCAAAGCCCGCCAGGTGGCATAGAGGAGCAATTTCTTTCGAGAAACTTAAGAAATGTCGAATGGGCACCCAGATCTCCCGATTTAACACCACTAAGATTTCTAACCGTGGGAAACTTGAAAGAACGATGCGTACGTCACAAAGCCACGGACACTGAATGACACGAGGCATATGATTGAGACAGGGCCGCCGTTAGGGGTGTGCGGCGCGTGTCACCGCACAGGGCCTCGCGCTTCCGAAATATTTACATGATATTATTGAATCCTTTATTCGCATTCATTTCTTGTGCAAATGTGATCGCTTTAGAACAGAAGAAAGAAAAAAAATCTATATTAGCGATAGAAATCGATTTTGATAAGCATATGTAGTGTAGAGAAAAGGAAACATAATTGTCCAACGTGGGCTGCAAGGTGCAAGCTTTGTCCGACGAAACGCAGTTGAATTCCTTGTTTGTGGCCACAACCCACAACCTTCGGCAGATTTCCTGCCATAATCTATTGCCGAGAGAGTACAGGAACTATAACGTGATTCTTTGTGGTGAGCTGAGACCCCAGATTTTAGGGTGCACGTGTTTGGAGACTTCCCCGTTAGGATTTTACGATCTGGTAAATTGAGAAAAGATGATAAGAAAAGGATTGACCATGACAGGGAAACTTCTCCAGGGTCGATATTCCCTTTTTGTGAAAAACATCCGCAGCTAAAATCGAAATAAAGAATAAATGGGGAAATTTGAGGGATGTTTACATGATTCAACATGGATAAAATGCAGTGGGCGAGGGTGCAAATTATCCTAGTGTGGAATGCTTTATGAGAATTCTCTTAACCGGGGCTGATAGCGTCGCCCAGGTTACTCCCACTGACAGCTTCTGCCCCTCAGAAAGACTCCTGCGGAAGGCCTTAATTTGAGAACCATATAACACACTAACCACATTGACTTCGATAACGTGACTAAAGACTGTGATACACAAAAGGCAAGAGATTGTAATTATGAAAGGTAAACTAGGCCTATACAATATTTGCCTTTATTGTATTCTACAAGCACATGTTTTCTAAATTAATTCTCACCTACAACACTTTCCTAAACCATACGAAATGTTCATACCGAGTGTCCCACAAAGGGGTTTACACTATTTGAATGTTAATAACAGAGAAAGTATTACAGATACTGATGGAACTTTTTTGTATCTGGATCTGGCATGATTAGTGCTTGTTGCCATTCATTTGTTTTTCTTTAATTTCATTCAGTTGCCAGTAGTGACAAGTAATTGACAAGATGGCTGGGGACCTTTCCGTTGAGCAACGGAAATGGATTTCAAACTGTTTTTGGAAATGTGAGAACATGAAAGAAGTGCATAGACGATGGCGGGCAGAATTTGATTCTGCGCCACCGTCACGTGTAACAATTACGAAATTACACGACATGTTTGAGAGGGAAGGAACTGTGTGTGATCTGGGAAGGTGTGGCAGGAAGAAATCAGTATCGGACGAAAGAGGGATGGAAGCAGTGGTACAAACTTTCACAAGGTCCCCCAAGAAGTTCATACATAAAATTCTGCCCGTCATCGTCTCTGCAGTTCTTTCATGGTCTTACATTTCCAAAAACACTTTAAAATCCACTTCCGTTGCTCAACGGAAAGGTTCCCTGCCATCTTGTCAATTACAGGAGAAGGTCTAAATATAGGCGAAGGTTTAAATATGGGTTTCGGAGTTATCAGCGCTCCCGGGTGCTGCAGCCTGGCAGAGGCTATTGCAACTGGTTATCTGTCAAGGACAAAGGTTGCGGCGCCAATTCGCAAGAGAAAATGGTAGTTAGTTTCGGCCTTGGACGCTCTTATAGAATTGCGACCTCCGAAAACTTTTGCAGGTATGTTTTAACTCAGGGTTTTCTGAATTCTCATCTGCTTTGTATAGGTTATGATATTAGCGGTACATAAAACAAATGTGGGCTTTAAAAATGCCATGATTTGTTTGTGAAATATGTACCACAGAGAGCGAAAATAAATTGAAGAAGAAAAATAGTGTGGTGGTCGAAATATGGGCTATGACATGAGGTTTAATGTTGAGATCACATATTCAACAAATATTTGGATGTTTTTCTTAATTTCGATTTTTCCCATTCCGCGTGATTTTCAAAACAACAGATTATTCAAAAATATGAATTTTATAATGTTTTAGCGATAAATGGCTGTTTTTTTAAAATTTTAATTGCTTTTTGTGATATTACCACTAGTAGCTCATATTTAGACCACAATTTTGAAATACACCTTTGTACCATTTTTTGGAAATTGCTTTTTTTTTAAAAAAAAACTGGAGACCTTCTATACTTTAGCATGCTATTACATTTAAGTATATATTTCACAGATATGCATTTTAAAGGCAGGTGCTTGATATATTTTTTCCTCCAAAAATAACATAAAAAAGGGGGGGCATATTTGGACCTTTTCCTCTACTTGTCACTACTGGCAACTGAACTGAAATTAAAGAAAAACAAATGAATGGCAACAAGCACTAATCATGACAGATCCAGATACAAAAAGGTCTATAAGGTTATCTGTAGTACTTTCTCTGTTATTAACATTCAAATAGTGTAAACCCCTTTGTGGGACACTCTAGATTTTACAATACCAATGTGCGAACACACACACACACACATTTATGTAGTACAGAGTCATCGCCCTCCGTGGCGGAGTGGTTAGTACTTTCAAGCTACAACACCAGGGCTCCCGGGTTTGAATCTCGACTTGGGCATGGGCATTCTTTGTGAGTGTCACTTCATCAATTTCGTCTTCTCATTCATCCTCATCGTCGCGATTAGCCAAAAGTGGAGAAAAGAGACGCTAAATAACAAGATGACATTGTGGACCACAGACAAATTTTCACAGCTTGCAGAGGAAGTCAATGCGAACAACTTTCCTTGATAACCGTTTGTTCCTTGACATTTAATTTCGATTTCAGCCCTCAAAAATAGCATTTTTTTTAATTCATGGCTAGCATTTTTCCTGTTGGAAGACGGTGAACGGGACAGGATGGTCCTTAGGATATAAATATCTCTGATTTAAACTTAACGAGTCTTTAATAAGCAACAGCGTAACTTGGAGTCGAACATGAACCTCAGGTTTCTAAATATATAAAAGGTTTAACATTCCAAAGATATGTATACATTTTAATAAACGTGGAGATTTGGCCCCAGCCCCTTTGCCAACGCCAAGTTACGCCCATGACGATAAGCATCAATGCATGAATTAAGGGAAAGGGATCCTGTCTTCCATAGTATAATCCCGTTCTCATAGAGTACTGACGTATTTAGTGTGTTATTTGACAGAAAAAATATCACCTACATACACACAAGATCAGCGCCCACAAAGTGTGGAGGGTGAAAAGCAGCTGGATGATGAACCCTTCAGTTAATCAAATTTTATAAAGCAACCGTCACCTAGGCTGATTTACCTAAGCATTCCCCTTAGTGCATTGTCTCAATGTTGATACCCCCTCTAACTTCTATCTCCAAACTCAACCAAACATCCCAAAGCTAGCAATTTCCACTTCGAAAACTAGGCAAGAAATAATGTTTTTCGAGGGCTGATGGCGCCGAAACAATGCCTACCAAAAATTTCTTAGAGGGAGATTATTTCCATAAGATCTTTGGCTATTATGTATTTGAAGCTTCGAAACGAGTCACAACTCTCGAAGCAGCCAATCAACTAAGCGAGCCGCTGACGTCATCTCAACCCAGAGCATATCACTAAACCCCTTGCTCAGGCTCTACACGCCCAGTAGGCTCGCTAGACAGACTCGCTCAGTCCGCTGGAGATGTTCCGAAAGTAATTGGACTCTAAGAAAAAGTTGTTTGTATTGATGCCCTCTACAGATTGCCAAACTTCGTGGGTGGTTGAAATGTGTGTTGAGGATCGGCGGGGGAGGTTTGAGTATAGAATTTTACAAGGAAAGAAAGGTGTCTATATTTTCAATTTTCACGATATAAGCCCCTGGCATTGAGACTGTGCTTCCCTTCCCGTGGAATCCATTTCTGCTGTTTGTCAACATGTTCAGTGTTGCAGACTTCGTATTGCTGACAATGTGGTCGTTTTGAACATCTCTAACTTTAAGGTATGTACCACCAAGAAAATTTTCATATTTGCTGTTATTAGTGTTCCTGCTATTAATGTTTAAAGAGTGTAAACACTATTTTTGGGACACTGTGAATATCAGCGAGATATGCAGATTCGACCAGAACTCGAACCCGGGTCTCTGACATACCGTACCATTGCTCTACCAACTGAGACACCGAGCCAGCGGTGATTTCGCCTGACGCCCGATTATTCACTGTTGCCGTTTTACCCGCTGTGAATTGTCTCAATATGTGTTACCGCAACGGAATCTGTTACCTTTGAAATACTGTTGACTTCGATACTGCCTAGTTTTTCTCTGAGTAGAGCTGTATATTACCTTATGATTCTACAGGACGTTTCATAATTCTCTCTTGGATTTCGGGAGTCTGTTGCTCAGAAGTAAACTCACCAACAGGTTTGAAAGCATGTGAGTGAAGAGAGAAAACATCGAAATTTTTAAGCCACCTTACAAATATTCGATATGTCCTCCCTTGGTGATGCAACAGACGTAAAACGAACAGGTAGGCCGGTGCCATCACCGGTTATCCCGTTTCGCCTTATTGCGTTTTCACCTCGCCCAATAAAATTTCGCGTTATTTATGCGACACTAACTTTCTAAGGCGAAACGGGACATCCCATTTCACCTTACACACAAAAAATTCCCACCAGGGAATATTTTCAACATGAAGGGTCATTATTATTAATGTATTATTAACCTAACCTAACCTAACCTAACCGACAGGACAATGGGAGCCAAGGTAGGCAACATCACAAGCTCTGCGCTTCCATTGTGAATTACCCTTCCAGTCGATAATATTCCCAGGTGGGAAATTTTTTGTGTGTAAGGCGAAACAGGATAAGGCGAAATGGGATGTCCCGTTTCGCCTTAGAAAGTTCGTGTCACATAAATCATTTGAAATTCTATTGGGGGTGGTGAAAACGCAATAAGGCGAAACGGGAGGACACGCCATCACCTGAGACTGTGAACCGCATACGAGCAAGTTTACAGAATTGACGTCTGTCGAGTAACCAACGGAGGACATATCTAACATTTTATAAGGTGCGTTAGAAACTTGGATATTTACTGACATACTCTCATTCCCGCGGGTGAGTTAGCCTCTGAGCAAATGACTTCAGAAATCCCAGAAGGAATTATGAACCACCCTGTACATAATACTACATTCCTGTGTGTATCAAATCAATGGCACACTGTATGCCAAAGACAGCGCTCTGATCGAGCCTAAATTTTCACTGAAATTTCTACATAGTACAGTTCTGTTCACAAGATCTGGCACACTCGTTTGAGTTAAAGATCAGCTTCGGAGCCGATCGGTAAAAGGCCAGTTTCGTAAGCTGAAATCGTAGGTTCGATTCCCCGTGTGGTGAAAGTTTTTTTTGTCCTATTTCTGCCAAACGGGTGCCTCGAAAAGTATTTCACCGAGTCACAGCTTTATACTTTGTTCGTGTGGCAAGTAGAAAATAATTATTGAAAGGACTATGCGTGTGGCATAATTTTAATTTTACCGACATGGACACAAGCCGCTGTGCGAAAAAAGCATGCTATTAGGGAGATTTCTCCTGAAGATTGCACTTTTACATGTCCGGCTCCAAACTTTCAATGTCCTTTCTCTCTAATTACATTAATTTGAAAGCAATACGCTTCATGGTATAGTGTCTCTAAGCTGTACACACATTGCTCGCAGACTATAAGTTAATGTTGTGTGTGTATATTAATGAAGACGATCCAAGACAATTGAAGACGTGCTTTTGTGCAATGTTAGTGTTTCCAACCGCTAATAATCTTTGTGCTCTAGCTTCTGTCAACATAGCAGATTTTGATATGTGGCGACGAATCTTATAAGTCAATGTCACATACATAATTATATTTTTGAACTAACTATTTGACGAAGAAGAGTGACTTTTCAGGAAAATATTAAGACATTCATCCAACCTGTAATGATTTTTGGAGCTTTTTTTATCCTACTTTCGTGTTCAAATTACAAGCTGGAAAAGCAGTTTGCATCCGTAAGAGAAAGTAACGAAAGTGATTCTAAAGTCACATCATTCGCGCCGTGATAGCCTTGTATTGTTTGTTTTCTCCCGTCCACATCTAGAACGTCAACTTGATTTATTTTTTGTTAGCTTCGCTTTTCTTCCACTTTTAGTTAATCGCGACGAAGAAGATAAATGATGATATGGGAAAATTGATGAAGGGACACTCGCAAAGAACACCCATGCTCAGGTCGGAATTCGAACCCGGGTCCTCTTGGTAAACGTCGACTTTTCTCTTACGTTAATCTATGGAAAGAGCTAATGGAACCACCATCCACTCCCCTCTGCTTTCAAATGAACACCAGCTTTTCACAAGCGAAGGGATTGAGGCAGATTTTTTTATTATTATTAGTTATGGGATACTGATTATCTCGAACAGATTTTCCTGAATTTTTTCCCCGCCATTCTTTTTAAAAATTGGACACGGCATTGCATTAATAATTAAAATGCAAAGCTTTCCTGTAATCGTTTCATTTCAATCGGCAAGTCAGAAAAATCCCTGCATCCGGTGAAAAACTTTCGTGATAAGCAACACTGCAGAGTGGTTTTCCCGAACCTTTACTTCGGCTGTACTGCCACACTTGATCGGCTCCGAAGCTGATGTTTAACTCAAACGAGTGTGCCAGATCTTGTGAACAGAACTGTACACTAATTCACAAGCTTAAGCATTTCTGTAATTCGTTAAATTAAATGAATTAATATAATTTCTTCAAATACAATTCCCTATTTCATTTACAAGAAATTAATTGTAAATATTATTCTACGATACCTGTTTACATTTATTAATAATACTACATCCTGATGTAGGTACACAAAAAAATAACTCTAAGAAAAGATGTTTCAGTAGTGCGAAGATTAACTGCTTTCAGTCCAGACATAAATAAGCGATAGATGGCAGCACCACGACATTTACTTAATTTGTAAAGGGAACTGTTTTAAGAAAAGGTGAATGATTTGAACCTACAATATTAATTGACTCTACTTTTCGTTCCGTGTTTATTTAAAATATGACACTGCCTTAGATAATATGATTCGTTATCAAATACCACCATATCCATGGTTCTAGCCGATAACATTGCAGATAAAATATAAACGCTTTTTGCAATGTATATATAAACGATCCTCATATATCGATAACATTTTGTGCTTATTTTCAGGAATTTCTGGACTCTTTTTACATTACTAGCTTCAGAGCGAGTAGCAGTCTCCTCGTCAAGCAATCACCAGCACGTTACTGACGTCACATCAACCTAGTACCAATCCCTTGGAAGCTTGCCAACGCTCTGCGTGCATATAGACTGGCTGGACAGACTCGCGTGCATTTCGAACAATAATATCGCTAACAGAGAGAGGTTACGGCTTCGGAAATAGAAATTGGTACGTGTAGTTGTAGGTTGCACTATAGGTATTGACATGTAAAGGTGCTAGCGCGCAGAAGTCGTCTACGTATTTCCGAGAAAAAGCGCTTCAAAGTTTCGAAGTGGCAGTTTCACGCGCCGAAATTCCGGAGTTCGATTCCCTCACTTTTTAAAATTAACTGTAGCAAGTATCTAATACATTTTATATAATAATTTATTGAAATAATGCTGAAAAAGAATATTATTTTTTTTGTAAAAAATTCTCGTTTTTAATCTTTTTCAATTTTATTCATAAAAGTGATTTTTTACGAAACTTTTCTTCAATGTTCTCATCATTTTACAAAATGTTGCATATTAAATTATTCACACGTTATATTCGACATCATATTTTTTTGAGAAAATGATCAGGAAATAAAACACAATCAACGATTTAATTTACATTTTTTGCACACGATCCAGAGTCGTAACGTAAAGGCATTGAAAATAAAATATTTCTCGACAATTCACCCACCAAGCAAAACAGGAATTTTCGCAAAAAATAAAATGAAATAAGTAGTTGCTCGAGTTAATTAAAAAATAGAAAAAAGTAAGGATAATCGAACCCAGACCCTTCGGCGCATGGAACTGGTACGTTTCCACCTGGCCACTTGGCAATTGGAAATATCTTCGCCTCATGGGACGCGCTTAGAAATCTTAGTAATTTTGAAGCACTTTTTCTCGGAAATGGCCGACTAATGCGCGCTAAACTAATTGCTGACCCATCAGTCCAGCAATCGTCTTCTGGGGTGTGTGCCTCGATGATTGTCAACCACCTCAGTTGCGAAGTAAAAGCTGTAGGGGCAACATCGCTCTCCCGTTACAACGTTGCCAAGCGTACGTCTGTTTTTGTCAGTTGTTTTGGTGTTTTATATACTAATCGTCCGTGGTATGTGTACTATTGTACGACTTTTATCCAGTAACAGCGATGATCAACTCTCCCCCTCTTTTACAGTACGTTTGGCAACATGCTGTGTACCCGACGCTCATTGTTTCGTCCCGCCAGGAACTTTCGGTGCCCCAAGACACGAAAATGCCCGATGTCAGTCGAAGAGAATTAACTGTTCGCTGATTGGTTGCTTCCCAGGCGCCAACTTGAAATGCGAGCGCATATACACCATTCCCAAAATTCAATTTCCCAACCTGTAGCCTCTCCTTGTAAGCTTAGTAACCCAATTCAGATAATATAAAGATTCTAGTGCTTAAGCCCCGTATGCAATATGCCAGATGAATTGATATAATTTCCGTTGAACGTTCCGTTGACGACAAGACTGTGCATGCTGATAGAAGGCGGAAATCTTTTCCATCTTCCGGTAGATTGGTAGTCAAATGTCTGGAGAATAGTGCATTTACGTTCCAATTCGGGTTTAATTCCAATGACGAGCCCCATCTTCATTTCATTCGGTTGATTGCTGACGTCAGAATATTCCCCCGAGAAGACCCAAGACAAAATGATCCCAATCTGCAAACACTTCTCTGCCGGTCTTTCCTGGTATATTCTGAGCCCGTAATTCCCTGCATATGATTACGTACGAGTCGGCTTCTCAGTGGCGACAACACTGCGTGGGCAAGGTGGGCTTAGCCCTACATCTGCCCACTCAAACACCATATTTGACCATTAATATGCATTTTAATACGACAAGGGAGAGATAAATATATGTACAGTCACCGTCAATAAAAAATGGGACACCTGGATCCTGAAATACCGCCTTCAATACAATAGGTACGCTATTGTGTGTTGCCTAACTCTGAGGCGATGGCAGAAAATTCAGTTGTGAAGTTGGTATTTAATTTTGCTCATGAGCGTAGAGTTATGCAATACGCAACGCATTGCGGGGAAGCTGATATTTGAGGATCTAGTGAGACCCATTTTATTGCCGGTGACTGTACACAAAGAAATATTGAGATAAACACAATGTGTTGTTGTTGATTTGGTGTTTTAAGTCCACTTTATGCACAGTAAGGCTAATCGGGACTGGACCTACAGTTTAAAGTGGGATCCGAACCACTTCTGCCTCCACCGGGTATCGAACCCGGGACCCCTTGATTGCAAAGGCGAAAACACAATGTGAGAGCGATATAGCTTAAAGAGAGAATTGATCCATACAACACACAAATCTCCAAACGATATTTTATGGATGTTCTTTGGATATTCGTTCTGGACATCCTGTAACGATCCATTGGACATTCTTTGACAGAAGACATCAGTAAGGATATCCAGCATGCTTCATAGATATTTTTGGATCATTTTGGGATATTTTTTGGAACAGTGTTATGCTGTTCATGTGTACGGGACGTAATATACATACTTTTATTTAATTCAGGTATATCGTGGCTAAAAAAATAATGTATTCTGGACTAGAATTTGACATAATCTGGACACTTATCATACATCTACCTGGATACTGTTTACATATAGTTTGGGTACATAAAGAACATTCATGGAGTAGATTTAGGCATATAAAGGATCTCGTGCGTACATATGCTTATAACATGTACTTTTCCTCTCCCTCCATCTCTCTCTCTTGCACACTCACTCACACCCCTTCTACACATCTGGAAAATATATTACATGCATACGCACCACCAATACCCAACACAAAGAAATCAGTAGATAAACTAACGAAGTCCTTAGATATGCTAAGGGTAGGGTTGTTAATGGTCCAGGAACACATAAATTCTAATGGGTTTTATTGGGTTCCGCTGCAGGACCGGAACCTTTTTTCTAGCACAATTTAAATTCGGTCCAAGTTGCGTTTCGTTTCATTGAAAAATAGGTTCCTGGACCGTATTTAAATTGAGCCGGAAAAAGTTTCCTGGACCGAATTTCAATTCAGTCTGAAAAAAGTTCTTGGACCGAATTTAAATTCAGTGAAAACGTTTCCTGGACCGTATTTAAATTAAGCCGGAAAAAGTTTCCTGGACCGAATTTCAATTCAGTCTGAAAAAAGTTCTTGGACCGAATTTAAATTCAGTGAAAACGTTTCCTGGACCGTATTTAAATTAAGCCGGAAAAAGGTTCCTGGACCGAATTTCAATTCAGTCTGAAAAAAGTTCTTGGACCGAATTTAAATTCAGTGAAAACGTTTCCTGGACCGTATTTAAATTAAGCCGGAAAAAGGTTCCTGGGCCGAATTTCAATTCAGTCTGAAAAAAATGTGCCTGGACCGAATTAAAATTCAGTGAAAAAATGTTCCTGGACCGTATTTAAATTGAGCCGGAAAAAGGTTCCTGGACCGAATTTCAATTCAGTCTGAAAAAATGTGCCTGGACCGAATTAAAATTCAGTGAAACAAGGTTCCTGGATCGTATTTAAGTTGAGTCGGAAAAAAGGTTCTTGGACCGTATTTAAATTGAGCCGGAAAAAGGTTCCTAGACCGAATTTCAATTCAGTCTGAAAGAAGGTTCCTGGACCGAATTTAAATTCAGTTTGAAAAAAGGTTCCTGGACCGAATTTAAATTCAGTCTGAAAAAGGTTCCTGGACCGAATTTAAATTGAGCGGGAAAAAAGGTTCCTGGACCGTATTTAAATCCATCGGGAAAAGTTCCTGGACCGTATTTAAATTGATCTGCTAAAAAAGTTCCTGGACCGAATTGAAATACTTTACAGATAAAAAGATTCTTTACGGTCCAGAGCCCATTTACCCTTGCGGTTTTTCTCTCCTGGACCGGAATTGAATTTATTTAAAATTCCTGGACCTTTAACAACCCTAGGTAAGGGATCCCGAGTTCGATACTCGGTGGAGGTACATAGTGATTCGGATTTCACTTTAAACTGCATATTCATTCCCGAATAGCCTATGTGTGCATGAAATTAATTTAATACAAAACTAAAACGAACGAACTCCTTAAATATGCAATATGGATCTGAATATCTGTAGTCGTCATATCGTTGATATACTGAATGTGTGTACCGATTTGGAAGTAATTCTCATCATGTGCAAATCCTGTAACGTTATCACACAAAGAATATCAACCATGCGTGACTCGCTGCACTAGACAATGGACCTATGCACTTCCCTCTCTTCGGGTGACGTATATAGAAAAAGCATTATAAGTATGGCCGTAAAGCGTTTATAGCGAAATGATAGGAAGGGTTCAACTTTCAGCACTTCAAGGATAGTAATTTTAACAGTTATTAAGAATAATAGCTATTTCTTAATGTTAATTACAATGTGTGAAATAGTTACTAATTATTATTATTTAACAGTATAAAATTACGGTAATCAATAATATATTTCCATTTAAACGGTTTCATTGAGTATATATCAATGTTCACCTATTAAGAACAAAAATTCTTCTTCTTCACTATGTTTATTGTAGGAGTATATTCATATTTCCACGCAAACTTCCGTGGCGGAGTGATTTGCATATTGCGCTACAACGACAAGGGTGCCGGGTTCGAATCCTGGCCTGGCCATGAGTGTTCTTTATGAGTTTCCCTTCACCATAGCATCACTCATCGTCATCTCCGCGATTAGCCAAAAGTGGCAGAAAAGTTAAGTAAAATGAACCAAATCAATCAAGCTAATCATATTTCTGTTTTCATCTTGCGAAAAATCTATCAAAATATGTCTGAATTTTTACTTTTTTAGAGTACGTATAGTTAATTATTATCTACAGGGCGAACGAAAAGTCGTCGGACTGAAAATTTAAAAAAACATTTTGAAAGTTTGTTTCCGTTCCGTAGGACCAAACGCGCACGGCTTGTTTGGACAACCCTTGGGAAGGGAAGGAACCTATTTTGAAAGCGAGGGTGGCGCTGTGACTGCAGCAGTGGCTGTTCGTTGACCGCGCAGTGAAAGATGGTTTTTAATCGCGAGAAGCGTGTTGCTTTGTTTGTTGGAGGCTTACTTTGAGCTGAAGACCAATACTTTGTGTGTGGAAAAGTGGAGAAGACTGTATCCCGATGATCCTGTACAGGATTTCATTTTGTGCATTTCTTTTCTTTATTATCTTATCGTTTTCAATATCACACTAGGATCTATGCTAATAATAGTAATAATTACGATAAATAGCAAATTTCAGGAACAAGATATATTATTGAATACAGGAAGATACATGCTACATTTTGCATATTTCAATCTGTTGAATTTATAAATAAATAGCTATGAACATAAAAATTCTCAGTTTCGCTCGCCCTGTATAATAATGCTGAAACATGTTTGGGTTACGAATAAAATAAATTGCAGAATATGTTATCTTCCCCAAATTAATTTTTCAAAAATTTAGAAATCGGCAACTGTTGATTTGATTATTTAACTAATACCAAATTTTAACTAAACCAATATGAAGGTTTGGACCGGTTAACCCTTCCCTTATGATTATTAACTAGGTATTATGACACAAGTTGATGATTACAAATGAAATAATTATCATTACAATTAAGAAACAAACCTTACTTTCCTGAGTTGAATAGGTAAAATAAATGTGTAGTAAATTTATTTTACGCAGTGTTGCGCCATCTCTTGACATTTTTGGCTCAATACTGAAAGTTATTACTTTATCATGGTAGCTGCTTCTCGTCAATTTTGGACACATTTCATTATGTAAAAGAAGGTCTGATAGAAATACAATGGAGTAATGAAAAGTTAAAAGTAGTTAGCAGGCATTATACTGGTACTGCCAGGGGAACGATTTACCAGAAGCGGCACTTTCAAAGGGCTGTGGTACAAGTTCGTTTAATATCCAAGAGAAGCAATTTAGGGGTGGGTGAAAATTTTTCTCATCATGCGTTTTATAACCGATTTATAAATTGGTTGGTTAAGGCAAAGTGGTCTGAAATTTGTTTTTATGAAGATGACGTTGTGGAGGGGATTTCAAAGCATAACGACGACCAAGGAGGCGAAGACAATCTACGATGGATTATCATTGGTGATGACACGATGACGTCAGATCGTCTCAGATGCTTTTGTTGCAAGTAAAAATTCAATGTTCTACAAGGCGAATATGTGGTTATCGATTTCAGAAAAATTACCATATATATCTAACCGGTGTTTCAACTAGGGAGTAATAATATACGAAAGAACATTAACTCAAGGGTGTAGCACAATTCCTACATGGCTTGAGTGCAATCTGAAAGACAGTGTTTCTCGTGGGAAATATAACATTATTTTTAGCTATAAAATGAACATTCACTTCGTCTGCGTTAGTCAAGACCAGGGCTCGGCCTGCAGCCTCTTTTTCTATGGCCCGCGAGCTAAGAATGGATTTATTTACATTTCCAAATTCTTAAAAAATTCAAAGTGGGATAATATTTAATGAAACGCGAAAATTATATGAAAGTAATATTTCAGCGTTTATTGCAGTGTATGGGAACATTCCTACCAGGGGTGCCGACTTGTCAAAATTATTGGGGGGGGGGCTCTGATCACTGAAATAATTAATGAATGACTCCCTCCCTCCCTTTTTAAAGTTTTGGCCTCAGTGCTCGGAATCTCGTAAAAGCCCATGCATTCCTCCAAAATATTAAAATTTTCATTTACAGTTCGAATGCAAAATGTCAATTGTACACGGATGGATATGTCACAAGTTTCGTCAACCATAATAGCAAAATATTCCCGACTTTTATTATCTGCTACCTCGGAGCGCAAAACAGATGTATATCAATGATCTCGCCCGACCCTGTGGCCGATGTCGACCTCCGTGGCGAAGTGGTTAGCAGAGCGCGCTACAACGCCAGGGGTTCTGGGTTCGAGTCCCGGGTAAGGCATGGGTATTTGTGTTCGTCCAGTTGATAAGAAACAAAGAAAAATGTAAGAATTGAAAAGTGTAAAAGTGATAAAAAGAGTGAATGGTGGGGGATACCTCCGTGTAGGGGGTATTTCCTTTATTTAGAAAAAAAAAGTGGTTAGCACATCGCGCTGCGACGCCAAGGGTCCCGGGTTCGAATCCCGGTCGGGTTTGGTTGTTTGTGAATGTCCATTCATCAATTTCATCATTTCATCACTCATCCCCATCTTCGCAAATTAGCCAAGAGGCACAAAACGCGAAGTAAAATAAACTAAATCAAATAAAAAAAAAATAATCAAAGTATATGAATGATCTCGTTCTGAATGTCATGTGAGAGCCATTTGTAGCCCAAACGTCCCATCCACTCCCCTAGTTCATGCACATCGTCTTTTGAAACTCTTTTTAGTAAAAATTTTAATAATAATCATAATTACATACTTAGTATATAGTAATAAGTCACGTGTGTTGCTGTCTGGTCATAGCCCCTCCCCCCCAAAGTTGATGGTTTAGAGGTCTCAGCTCTCCAAAGTTGATGGTCTAGAACATTTCAAATGTGTATTTAAAGTTAAGTTCATGTGGCACAATTCAGAGTAAACTTTACAAGAGAAGCAAAATAATACATTAGATTCTCTTAAGCAAAATTATTTGGGGGGCTCTGCCCCCACATTGATAACATGGGGGAGCCCCCCCCCCAACCTCCATGGAGTGATTCCTAAGCTTGTCGATACGTATTGTGTCTATGGCTGGTTATGCGCTCTAACGGCCGACTTCGAATTGAGGAGTTGCGAGAAAGACCGTGTGTGGCGCTCTTAGCTAGCTTCGCACAGGGTCAACGCTCCACGATCGCTAGTGGCCGCACATTGGCTTCACATTCGCACGTTCCTTTGTGGCCTTCGCTGTGATGACACGCAGTTATAATTAGGCAGCGTTACCAGTGCCACGTGTATCGCTGTTCTGCGACATTCTGCTCTCGTTTTAATACCAGTGCATATCCATCCTGTCGCTGTCGAAACCAGAAAAGAACAGCAAAGTGGACTTCGAATGTCGTGCTTTTAAGGCAGACTGGAGTGAGAATTATTTTGTTACTGAATTAGATGGCAAAGCATTGTGTTTATTGTACAGCGACACTATAGCTGTACTAAAAAGATTACAATATACGTCGGCATTACCAGACTAAGCATTCGACACAATATTCCCAACTAAAAGGGAAGGAACGATTAGCCAAATTAGAAACTTTAAAACTGAGTATTTCATTACAACGCAGTTTCTTCACGAAAATGAAAAATGAAATTGAGGCTGCAACTAAAGTAAGTTTACGAATTGCTCATTTGTTAGCCTAGGAAGGAAAACCGTTTACTGATGGTGAGTTAATTAAATCATATTTGATTGTAGCTGCCGAAGAAATGTGTCCAGAAAAAAATGATTTATTTAATACTATCAGCCTTTCCGCGAGAACAGTTTCTCGAAGAGTTGAGGATATTGGGAGCAACATCAGTGACCAATTAATTATCAAGGCAAATGATTTCTAGTGGTTTTCATTGGCTCTTGATGAGTTTGCTGCTGTTTATTCGAGAAGTCAATGCTGACTTTTAAGTGGCTGAAGAATTAGCTTCTGTGAATAGTTTGTGCGGAACAACTACAGGCGGAAACATTTTCACGGAAGTTGAGAAAACGTTAACGAAGTACAATCTGCAGTGGAATCGGCTAAAATGTGTTTTTTGAACCAGTTGTGTCAACGGTGAACTTCATTCGTTCTCGTGGACTGAACCACCGTCAGTTCCGTGATTTTCTGTCAGAAGTGGAAGCTGAATTTCCTGATTTTCTCTAACATACACCAGTTCGATGGGTCAGCAGTGGTAAAGTTTTATTCAGAATTTTTGAACTCAGAGCAGAGATTGAAATTTTTCTCGACGAGAAAAAACCGTCCTCAACCACTATTATCGAACAGTGAATGGTTTTGGAAATTAGCTTTTGCTGCTGATATCATAGGATATCTTAATGGATTTAACTTGAAACTACAAGGTAAAACAGTGCTAATATGTGAAACTTATACTGCGGTGAAGTCATTTCGACAACTTTCTTTGATTGAGTCACAAATTATGTCAAACAGCACATGCAGATCCGATCGAAACCTGAGAATCACACCAGCGTGGCTCTTCCATTTAACACCAACCCACGGGACGAAGTCCATTGTCCGGACGCTCCAGACGACCCACGATGGTCGATCGCCAGCGCCTGGTTAGCCCTGCGCCTCGCCGGAACGATCATTGCCAGTCTTTTGAGGAAGCTGGTCGAATCTGCGAGTCCATCCCCGACGGATTCTACAGACTGCCTGATCGAGAGGCAAGTTGTATTTCGACTGCACATTCCTTGCTTCTCTCCACACCTTGTCACGGGGCTATCGATGGAGATTGTAGGGGGACCGATGTACCATCTAACGCTCTATCGTCTGACTTCAAGCAAGTATTCACCCCTCGATCCCTGTCAGAAATCCAGACCCGGTGAACGCTGCATGCGAGTTGTATGTGAATTTGTTCTGAGAATAAAGTCTTTTGTTCTTCCATAAGTATTTAGTTGTGTCTGGAGTGACCTTGGACGGCCCTGGTAAAACTTAATAGAAAAACTAAAAATAGACGCTTCTATAAATTTGATTCATGTTTTTAGAATCAAACTGTCAATATTGATTGTAGCGATGAAAACAAATCTACAAGTAAGATTTTCAGGAAAGAACTGCAGGGTTTTGCCCAGGATACAACTCATCATCCAACATAGTTTCAGCACCACGCGGCTCCTAAGGTAATGAAACTTGTAAGTTATACGTATATGCGTTACGAGAGCCCGAATTCAAACTTAAATACAACTCACAAGGCAGTGCGCTAGAAAGTGCAAAAAGAGTTAGTTTTTACACAGTACATCAAGAGAAATGAAATTTTAATGTCAAGTTTCCTGAGGATTCCGCAACCAGACCTACATAAAAGTTTTCCAGGTTGCATACCCACAAGGATTACACGGAAAATAAATTCTCAAGAAACAAACTTTTTCTTCGCGACTGTACAAAGAAAGGTCGACTTGTCAAGCTGAAGAAGGCGATACTTACTAATTGATTTGTGTTCCAATGGGGCTCATTTCGAGAAGCTGACTGTAAAAATATGTTTCTGTTGCGAGTGGGAAATGTCAAGAACTCGAGGCCCCGGTTTCATCTCTCCTGATTGGGCGTGAAGGACATCAAAGTTTGATACTTGGAGTACTGGGAAAGTTTTCGGTAGACCTACGGGGCGAGACGAAACCTCAAGTCGGTGCCTGAAGAGACGTTCCAGGTGCAACATTAAGAGACCAGACAACACATTCGTTATTCGTCAAAATACTTCTCTTTTTAAGTTGAGTTTTGAGGCGCCAGGATGGAAGTATGACGTCAGCACGGCAGAAAGGTTAACCTAAAGAATAAATGTACCCGTAGTTTCAATTTTTTTTTTTTTTTTAAAAAATATAGTTTCATTTGAGAAGTCACCCAACAAACTTCATGAGTAAAATTCTCAAAATGTTTAGCTACTTTTCTTAAACGAGGCGTGTAAAAGTTTATAACAAAAAAACAATAACTATGAATGTAAATACACTAACTGTGTGCAATATAAAAACATAATGGAAATCAGATGGCTGAATATTCACTATCTGGTGGATCGCATAGCAAACTCTCCCCATTTATGTAATAAAATAATAATACAATTGGTTTATTTTTATAAGCTCATAATATTTATTATTTAAAAAAAAGTTGTGTGGGGGAGGGGAGGGAGGCGGGGTACGTCGACTCTACTCGACATTGGCATCGTTCATTTTAAGTTATAAAAGCATTGCTATCTTTGTTGTTAATAACAGACAAAGTTCGGTTGGTCGGTATTCAAACAAAAGGGAATGAATAATTTAAAATTTGAGGGTGAGTCTGTACATGGTGTAGCCATTCTGCACCCTTCAAAGTATAGGAGAAAATAATTCTCTCATCCAAAATCCTTACCTTAAAGTAAAAAAAAGGGGCGTAATGATCCCCTTGTGAGCGGTTCAATCTGCAAGGCCGTAAAGAGACATACATAACACATTAAAAAGGTAATGAGACACTAAGAATTTCCTCAGAGTAATGAGACACTAAGAATTTCCTCAGAGTAATGAGAGACTAAGAATATCCTAAGAGTAATGATACACTAAGAATTTCCTCAGAGTAATGAGACACTAAGAATTTCCTCAGAGTAATGAGACACTAAGAATTTGCTCAATGTAATGAGACACTAAGAATTTCCTCAGCGTAATGAGACACTAAGAATTTCCTCAGAGTAATGAGAGACTAAGAATATCCTAAGAGTAATGATACACTAAGAATGTCCTCAGAGGAATGAGACACTAAGAATATCAAGAATATCCTCAGAGTAATGAGACACTAAGAATTTCCTCAGAGTCAGTATAAAAGGTCCGTTCTTTCCCAAAAATCTTAAAACATTAGTTAAAACATTGTCATCATCTCCCATCAAGGATGATAAATAGTTGGGAAGGTTATGCAAAGTAAAAACTACGTTAAGTCGAAGAAACTGTAAAATGAGGTATCTAATGAATAAATGGTTCCATTGTTATCAAAATTCCAAAAGTTCGAGTTTCATGTGAGAGATCAAACAATATAAGCTTAATGACTAAAAATTTCCGCTGACCTTTAATGCTTATTCTTGAATAAGTAAAATTTGATAACAAAATAGAATAACTACGCATTTCAGTCCCATAACGAGGGTGCGAAAGCCTGGAGGAGCAGAGGGGATTTTCCCCCACCAACAATCTTTCCTAAAATAATCTCCCTACCAAAAATGTCCGGCAGGGAAATTTTTTTTTCCGTAAGGAACGAAGATAAACAATTGAAGGGCTCTGGTGTAAAACATGGTAAGTGACATTTTGTTCATTTTTGAGTTACAAAGTAAAATGTGCCATCCTTCAATTTTCGAGTGAAATTGCAATGTCATGCAATTTGGATTGGACTCAGTGAAAGCTTGTGAAATTGGTAATCAAATTTTAAAAACGATTTATCTACAGTGAAGCTTCTAATAATATTGTTTCTTAATGAACTCAGTAATGACCAAAATGTCACGTATCATGTTTTACACCCGACCCCTTCAATTACTTTTTTCAGAAGTGAAAGCAGACGCCACCAAGCGGACTATACGAGAACTACTTGCTGAGTAATTTAGAGCGCAGAATGTTTGCTGCCCGAGTTCAACATCTGCCTGTAATACGTTTATCTGTGGACCGTGTAATCTTGTTGAGTTGATTATACAATCATTGTGATACGTTTACTAAAGCAACGAGAGTGATTTCAACCAGTTCTCAACCCCCCACCCTCTTTGGTAAAGTCCCCCACCTTCCGAACGTATAGATAGAGAGTGACAAATGTTTATCGACGTGGGGGAATCCCACCTAGATAAGAGGTGAAAGAAAAGGTGTTGTAAATAATGGCTTTCCTGGATAAAGAGCAAGAATAACATTGACATAGATGAGGATATGCACAGGACGAGTAGATCCGAATATATTTCAAATAACATCACGCCTGCAGTGTTTAAAAATTCGAAAGAACCGTCGCACTAGAAGACCGAGTGAGAAATGCTGTACTTTAAGTCTGTCCCCGTTGCGATCCATCTTCCTTAAGTGCGATTTCCCGTATCTTCCGCTAGAGGGTAGCACTTTCCAGGGCATTAGCCACGAGGACAAGCTCGCTCCCAGAATGTGCAGTTTGATAAGAAACGGCCAGACCCGACCATGAATTTTCCTCGCCACAGAATTTCGCATCGTCAGAGAATCATCCCCCCCCCCAGACGTTACTCACCACCCTCAGTACCCTCTTGAGGTTGTTTCGGAGGATACGGCCAATCTCGGCTGCGTCAGATGCGAATTCCACGCCATGGCGTCAATTAGGAAGTTCGAGAGCGTGCACGAGAGGTTACGCTTCGGTGCAGACCTACTCACGCATTTAAAGAACTTACCTTTGTTGATTTTCCTTGTTACTGGCGTTGTTCAGCGTCGCCTGTTTCTGCTGCTGGGTTAAGCGTAACGTAAGCGGTGATGTGCGCATGCGCGAGAGACTGCAGAGTTGCCAGATAAAATCGTTCCAAGTGGTTCAAGTGCAGACAGTACGTATGTTCAGTTGACGTCCGCTTTCTAAGATTTTCTGTTAACTTATTCTCTAACTTCCTTTCTTCCCCGATTTTCTTCCTTCTTCGCTTTTATTAACTTCATTATTTCTTTCTCTCTTGCGCTATCTTCCATTCTTTTTTGTCTTTCGTCATTCTTCCTTATCCTTTTCTTCTTTTTCTTTCTTCCTCTATACTTTTCTTTGCACGTTCCCCTGTCTTCTCCTTTTCCTTTTCTTCTTGTGTTCTTCTTTCTTCCCTTCTTCAACTGTATTAATTTCTTCTTCTTGGCTATGCCTCTTTCGTCATCTTTCTACTTCCTTTCCTTCTTTATTCTTTTCCAATTCCTTTCTCTCACTGTGTTTATCGTTCAGATTTTTAATGCATATTTCTTTCTGTTTATCTCTATCTCTCTCTCTCATACACACACACACACACATCCATTTTAATATGTGTGTGACTGATGAACTGTTTGGATGTTCCAGTAGGAACACCACTGGCGCAACAAGCGAAGCAACAAAAGATTACTATTCGACCAGTATTATTGAAACTATCATGTTCTGTGTATGGCAATTTACACGGAAACTCCTTCCCCCAATTGCGTTCCACGAGCAGCCGTTACCTCTTTATTTCCACTGGACTCGTCCAGTTCGCGCATGCGTATTCGTAGACAGTCATGATTAAAGCAGAGGAACTGTAGTGGCCTTTCTCATGAGGTCCTCTGCAGGTTTCATTTCCATGGCGAGCCAAGTAATGATTTATTTAATAACGGCACATCCCTCGAAAGAAACTTCTTTAACTTGAAATAAACCACACATATGAATAGTTGAATTATACTTCACACACTAATATCTAACACTCCCTTTTGAAAATCTCTCGAAGCTCAAAAGCAACTTGGAGCATATTGTTATTTTGACAATCTAAGCGAGAACTAAAAAGGGCTACATCGGGCTTCGAGAGAGCTAAGTTAGGGAGAACAGCCACAGGCTGAACCTCGCCCTTTAATAAAGAAAATTTGAATTTGAATTGAATTTGAATATGTGTGATCTATTTATATTTTGCGTCACCTTTCTGCTAAATGTGTTTATCGCGACGATGATAATGAACAGGCGAAATGGTGATGAGGCAAAGACAATGATACATCCTGAAGAAGATTCGATACCGGGAGCTCTGGCTTCGTGGCGCGTTACGCTAACCACTCTACCACGGAGGTCGCTAACAGCGACAAAGATACACGAGGTTTTCAAGTACCACCCATTGTTGCTGTGTTAATACTGAGACAATAACAGGGTTAGCTAACTGATCGATTTTCGATCTGGCCACCGACGTTCCCGGATCCAAATCCCTGCGTGGGCCTGGGTGTTATTTGTAAGTGTCCATTCATAATCCTCATCGTCGCGATTGGCCAAAAGTGGCAGAAAACAACGCAAATGAAGAAAAATACAAAGAATTGTAACTAACGCAATGCTTTTGCAAGATAATACGCTAACAGATAAACCACGGCGACCGGGTATGGGGCAGAATATTATGAATGTCCTAATTAAGATTAGCTTTCATTAATTGGTTGTAAATTTACATCATGTGTACGCAAACGGATTAAAAAATACTCACAGCAGAATATTTAAGGCAATTCCTATATCGTATGCACAATTCGGCGAGAAGTTATACGACCATAAAAACAGCTATTTCATTAAGTTCAGGAGGACAGAATAATAAAACATAAGCAATTCATTTCGAAAATTGCTTTTGCTGATCACCACGAAGTAATGAAACGTTGTTTAGGTTCCATTCGTGAGATTTACTAGATTTTTATAACGAACGTTCCTGGTGCATAAATGGCGAAATATATATTCTATCTCTCCCATATTTCTTCCCAAAATCCTCGTCTGATTTTACGAAATCATGTGGATTACGCCCGAACTAATATCCTGATGAAACAATTCGACCGTCCGGAACAATATAGAGCCAGTTATTTACAAAATGAGTATTGGAATTACTTAGTGCAATCCACGTCTTCTCTCCTTGATATCTGATCAATTGAGCTCCCATGAAATCAAGAGATTTGACGGCTGGGAAGCCATACCCGGTAGTTATTTCGATACAGGCGAAAAATCAGATTGATATATAGGGGAAGTATATCAAGTCGTCCCACTGGCTTATTCTGGCAAGTTATAGCTTCTGACTAACATTCATGGGCCGATTTCAGATTGTCATGAATTTGTGGAATGATTTAAACAGTTGATTGCACCGCATCTTGTGATTTACTGAAATTCTTCCAACATAGCTTCTTGTAGTAATAACTTCACTCCTAAACTGATAGCTGTTACTTTCTAACTACCGATATGTAGATACAGAAGATAGGATAATACAGTATAATATGTCCTCATTAAACATTTTGCGATAGGTAAAAAAAAGACGATCACACGATTTTATTTTTTAAAAAAATCGTTTTTCCTCATGCGTTGCAAAATCGGAACCTCTTATTTCTCGTCGTCTTCTTCTTCTAACGCCTAAAATTCTTCGTTAGCCTGTGCTTACAAACACACAACGTAGGGTTTCACTTATGGAACACAAGTTAAACATCATCGGTTAGATTTGACTTAGGTATAGCATAAATATTACAGTTTTGGTGAAGGCCCTAAAAACTGCAGTGTATTTATTTAGTGCTACGAGAACTACACTCAACAAGCCTCACAACGAAGGCATTCCTCACTGACCTCAAAACACTTATGGTGTTAAGTTGTGCTCGAAAAGTAACACCTTACAAAGATATCAGCCAATGCCAATACTTAAAACAGTTGTAGCATCAATCACTACCTTCCATAAAATATTTTGACACAGACTATTATCTTCGATTGTTTTTAAGTGAATATTCAGGACAGAAAGATGAATAAATATAAATATGCTGACCAAGGCAGTAATTTATTTTATTAAAAACATAAACTAAACGTAACGTTTCAACCTTCTAGCAAGGTCTTCATCAGACTCTGTATCAAGTACAAAAGACTTTTGTACTTGATACAGAGTCTGATGAAGACCTTGCTAGAAGGTTGAAACGTTACGTTTAGTTTATGTTTTTAATAAAATAAATTACTGCCTTGGTCAGCATATTTATATTTATTCATAATAATGGAAACAAGGCTTAATGGTGTTATGACAGAAAGATAAATCAACTTGTAGTTTTTTGGAATTGAAATTAGCCGTGGAAAAATTCAAATATTAAGACACATATTCTATCGTTTGTCTTAAAAGCTTTCAGAATCAAGTTTCTAAAATATTTCAAGTTTCCAATGATTGTGTTTAAATAACTATTCTATTTTAAACCCGAGTTTGCTTTGTATAATAAATGAAAATTTACGGTGTCCTCATTTGGAGGGGGGTCCTATTTTGGTTTATTTTTATACAAAAATCATTTGTGATACCAGTCCCGATTAGCCTTTCTGTGTACACCCAACGGCGAAAGAAACAGTAGGCGAATTGTCCATCACCATTTTCATTCTGTTTGAATTACACAATGTGATTACAATGAATTAAAATAAAGACATCAATAAGCAGAAAACAATGCCTGCTTCGAACCAACATAGTTTCATTTCTTAAGACAACATAGGATGTATAATAAAAAAGTAGTGAAAATAGCGGTGGACAATTTGCCTACCATTATCTTTACCGTTGACTGTACGAAGTGAACTTAAAAACAAAGCAAATAAACAGTATTTTGGTTTAATTTTTCAGTGAACCAAACCTTAGTTAAATTTTCTCAAATTTTTCTCACATTACGTCACTTTAATGTCACTTGTGGCTAATCGCGACGATGAGCACGAATGCTGATTGAATTAAATTGATAAATAGACACAAATAAATCCTCATGTCCAGGCCAACACTCGAAACCGGAACCTTTGGTGGCAAGATCACACGATTATTAAGTAATCGAGTATAGTGAACGAATTTATACAGCGCCATTTTCATGCATCCACTTAAACGTTTTGTAAAATTAGAAAAGACTTCACTTTCACCAAGAATAAATAACAAATAGTTACACAAGGTAATAGAAAATTCTACTTAAAATCAATCCAATAATGTCAGTCAAACTTCAGATTGGAAAACATGTTGTCTAAGCGAATTCATTACTAGATGTAGGCACGAGTGTACATGAATATATGAAACAGATTCGAAACCAAATTGTCTAGTGTCGTGTGTGTGTTCATAACTGAAGCGAATCAAGTGCTTTACTCATTATTGAGAAGTGCAATATAATGCCACAGTGTATTGTTACAGTTCGCATACCTCTCAGTTGACAACAAATGAAGACACATATGCCAAGCTAATAATGCTACACTCATGATATTTCAAGCATCGTATAGGGTTAAGTGCTAATGATCACTCTTCTTTGTAAGTAATTAATTTCTTTGTCTACCGTTAATGAAACCTTCATAAAAGATACATAACGGAATACATTTGCGTCTCGCATTTTCAATTTTCATCACACACTCTATACTCTTTGCGCTCGTTCGTCCAATGGTATCCATTTCCACAAACATCCATTATTATATTTTTAACCACTAAGAGACCAAACTGAGGACTAAATCCCTTTTGGTATTTTGTTTCTATACGCAATTCCATTTCCCCCCCTGTGATTTCGCCAGTTGAAATATTTGACTGGAAAAAGAGGTTCCCTGCGATACGGTTTAAAAAGGTTCAACAATCCGCTAACATACGAGTTTAATCTCTCTTCTAAAAAGCGTTCGGGATTTTTTTTTAACAAAGCAAATACGGAACTTCTAAATAACAGGGAGTGGTTTTGGATGCATCCTGAAAAAACAAAAGCACGAATCATTTGAAATTTCATAATGCGGATTTCAGCATTGCATTGAACAGATTTTCCAGAGGAGTTTCGGCAAGCAAAACATTGCTAAAGAACATAATGGCATGCAAATCGAAGTATAAAATACAGTAAATATAATGTTCCATGGTGCATATCTACTTGAAAAGAATTATACTCCACGTGAAATGTGTGTTAATAAAATACGTCCCTTACCAAGAGTGTGCAAGAGGAGAAGCTGGCTTTTATTGAAATTTAATTGTTTTACCAGGAATACGTAGTGAAAGTAAGTCTCGGATTTCAACCTCGAGTGTACAATGATTCTTTTTGTTTAATTGATAAGGCTTGCATTAGACGGAATCATTTCCTCTAACATTTTTGCTAGCATAAATGCCATGTAAATGCTTCCAAAAATCTTATAGCAAATAGTACTTTGCAAGCAAGCATTTCATGTGACTTTTCGGCTAGCTTTTGTGATTACAATGTATAACATATACAGCATGAAAGGCACGTCGAGTTACACCATCTATGTTGAGTGCACGGTGTTTACAATTGAAACAACTAAAATATTCTTCCATACGTCTACTGTATACATTATAAAGTATGTATTTAAGCAGCGCCATTGCTTTTCACCTAAAATCGTTTCATATGAAACGTTATTCCTTTCGGTTGAATAGTTGTCGGCTTTTAAAAATTTGAAGTGATACGTACATTTTTTACATCTTACGCGGCCGCCATTATAGCTTCACTCGTGACCAAGAAGTCGCTTCTGATTGGTTACGCTACGAAAAATGCTACGGACCGAGCCTATCCTTGAGAAATGCCATGAAATATGCCATGGCATCTCAAATGCCATAAAATATTTCACTTTAACCGGTAGCATTTTGGTCATGGCGTAAATGTTAAGAAAAATGCTGAGGAATATGCTAGCTATCGTCTAAAGCGGGCCTCAGTGTTTAAATGTTTGATATGTATGACTTTACAAATAACGAGTAACGAAATCGAAAGTTATTTTACAGTTACTTTGCTTTACCATTTCGCATGAAAAGTACTTTCCAGCCAGATTTTTGCAACATCTTGAACCAAATGTTTGCCTGAAACAGCGAGTAAGGTTGATGATTATCAAACCCGTATATGTTCCTCATACATTCTAGTGATTCAACTTTTACGTTATTCTAGTATTCCAATTGTTATCTTCTACATCAAAAATACACAGACTATAAACGAAATATAATTACCTCAATCCATTTGAGCGAAAGCTATTCCTTCTCCTCTTCGGTCTCCAGACATGGAATGCTCCGTAGATGAGAGGATTGATCACACTGTTGGACATCCCAAAGAAGAAGATTATGGACTGAAGTTCTTCCGTGAACTGTAAACAAATATTAAAAGAGCATTACTATTACTGCAAGAAATAAAGATTGTACACTGGGATCCATGAGTATTACCGTTCAAATTGTCCATGACTATTTTCATTAATTTTTCTCTTACATCCTTTTTTTAAGCGATGGATTTTTATGTATGCTGGTGAAGAAGTTGTCAACAGCTTGTTTTGAGTTTTCTTTTAATTCTTGAAGCTGTTATTGGGTCAAATAAAGTGCACGAACATGGTGATGGACAATTTGCAAGGTAATATTCATGGATCCCACTGTACATGTACTACTGAAAATATCTTCCCCTTAGAGGATAATGACAATACATACACATCATTAAAGGCACATTGCACAGTGGTTCTGACCCCACTTTAAACTGTAGGCCCAGTCCCGATTAGCCTATCTGCACAAAGTGAACTTAAAAACAAAAATCAACATACACATCACAAATCTTTTGTAGTTTCCGAAAGAGAGGTTTTACTGACCAAACATTTGCTGAAGTGGATGACAAGGAAATTATTGGTCAAAAGCATTTTTTACAAATTTTCTCACCAAATTGTTTAAAATTATCAAATAATTTAGACAAAATTACTAAATTTCGTAAAGCCAGCATGTATTTTGATATAAGTACTAAAAAACCTAAACAAATTAGGTTTTTTATGTGAAACAATACGTTTCTGGTGACAAAGTTTGGACCATCAGTGTTTCGAAATCACAATAAATGTACCTAAAATAATAATTCAATAGAAATGAGGTTGTGGTGAGGTAAAAAACACACATATCAACTGTCTAAATTTCGGACGCAATGACCATTGCTGTAGTCCCAGAATTTCCACAGGGAATACGCTGTTTCGTGAAAAGTTAAATGGAGACGATTTTTACATTAACTTTGGATTGTGCTTCCAAATGCTGAGCATGTTATTGCATTTTATTTTCTTGTTAATATTGCTTTGTTGTAAATCATTAGTTTCTATACTTTTAATTCTGCTAATTACACAAAAATGAAAAATTTGGAAAATACCTAAATAAAAAACAGAAAAAATGAACGGAAAAAGCAATCATTCTCGTTTTTTTGTTCTCCACGTGATTAAAACTGTTTAACGATTTAGCCTTTATGGTCTGCCACCAGTGGCGGCGATTGGGTTCCGAAACCAGGGGGGTAGGGACAAGATGCCAAAACTGGGGAGAGCAAAGACAGTATATTTGCCTTTGTACATAAGCTTTAACATAGTGCAGTGGGCAAAGGTGGCGAAAAATTTACGGAGGCAACTGTTCCTCCTCGCCCCCCCCCCCAATTGCCGCCACTGTCTACCACCATTGTTGTGGAAAAGAGAAATAAGAACATTGTTGAGACTTTCGCATGGGACTTACTGTATTCGATAGTTCGAAATCTCAAGTTATGTAAATTTAAACTTCTACGTTGGTTTTGATAACAAAACGCAGTTCTCAATAGGTGTTTCACCTACGTAACGAACTGTTGCATTGTGTATTCGATCAGCCATGATTGTAGCCAGTTCTTGTAATCATACGGAATTCAAGCGGGAGGGCGAGCAGGAGATAATAACATAGACATTCGTGATTTAAAACAAATGTGCAGTTGGTGCAGATGCAACGAACGCTACGTGGTGCATATGTCCTTGCAAATAACAAATAATTGGCTGTGCGCATCCTGACGTCACATGAAACCATCCTATAAATTCAGAGCAGCAATAACTCTGAATCACTCTGTAGAGATTCCTGCGGAGTTCCTCAAGGATGATGCGAACAGAGGAAAGACTCGAGAAGGCTCTAGAAGATATCTTTTCACAAAGCGATTCTCAACGCAAGAGACAGACTTTATCAGACTTTTTCTCGTTCAGACGCCTACCTCCTGGGAGCAATAGAGGAGACGGATCTTTTGACTACGTTTCCTTGGGGAGCGTGAAAAGTCATTTCATGTACAGAATGATGAATACACCATTGAAGGATCCTCTTTCAGGAACCCTTCCCTTGTCGTTCTGATTAGAAAAGAATTCGCAAAAAAAACCTGGGAAAAGAAGCAACATAAAAGCATTTCACTAATTACAGCTTAACAAAGGTAATTACCTGCAAAGTTACCCCAAGTGCTAATCGCTCCTTAATTGTAATTCATTAGGTGGAGATTTGCATGTATATTTCATGCATTATGAATTAATCACGGTGCTCATGTTACACTCGCACTTCTAGTCACGCAGTTAGACGGAGCAGAATAAGTAATACATTTTTTTACAGTTTGAATTTGAGACTCTTCCAAATCCTCAACTGTAATGTTCAAGTTAATGTTGTTTTGACTACTACATGTCTGTTATATACATATACAGGGTGTACCAGAAGTGAAACGGAAACTGTGAAAAGTACACGATAGTATAAACAAAAATGTCTCTGTAAACATGCGGGTAGATAATTCTGAATGTATAGTTACCGCAACTGACTTGATTGTTTGTACACATCGTATGCTTATCTCCTTACGCACTCCTAGGTTTATTTGGTTAAAACTGAACACTGTAACATACTTTACAGTACAATAGTCCTTGGTAATGAAATCAATAGTAATGTCCTATGGTAAGACCTATAGGAAGGCCAAAACGAAGATGGAGGGATAACGTTAAGAAGGACTTCAAAGGAAATCGATAAGGATGGAAAAGATCGGATTGATCTTGCCCAGTATAGGGACAGATGGAAGGCTTGTTTTGTTGCAGCCATAAACCTTCGGGTTTAAGAAGGCTAGGGAGCTAGTTAAATTAGCATTTTCAATTTATGGTTGCATGACAATTTTACTTTTGCAATGGGAATTTGCAATTAAGATAAATCCATGTAATTATTGCTATGGATTACTAAAATGATTATATTCACCCCAAGGAGAGGTGGGCGGGGCAAGTTCTTTGATGGAGGCACCGTACTTTATTATTCTAACCCCGGCCTTAAGAATTTCTATCTATGGTTCTGTATATGTCTCGTGAAACATTGATTGAATCGGTCACACGAACAAGCCAGCTTGGGTTAACAGAGAAACTGCAGCGTTATTTGATTTGCTCGGTTTTCATGAATTCACATTCAAAATCTTTAGCAGCTTTCCGCTCACAGTTGTCACGTGTGCAATTAGTCGGGAAACCACCTGTCACAATTAATTTTGACTTTCGTCATTAATGCAACACATTACAGATTGATATTGTTAACAGACGGCAATACATTTTGGGTAGATGTGTCAGGCAAGGATCAAATCGCCTACCACACAACTACGAAGTCACTGAACCGACACAAAATCACTCTCTATGTAAATATTTTTTCGCGATCACAACGAAACAAAAGTGACATAATCGTTTGATTCGCACCGCCGCGGGAACTTTTCTCCATAGTTTAATATTATACAAGAATATAAAGTAATATCTACACATAAAATAGTATGTCTTACTTTGTGATTAGAACACAAGAAATAAGATACAAAAATTATACTTAAATATATTTGTATTAATGAATAGTATGATTTCCACATTGTTGTTCTAGACATATTTGGATGCGAGTAGTCTATCGTTAAAGTTGATAAAAACAAAATTTTACAATACAATTCTTCAATGAATGGATAAAATTAAATTTAAGTAGAAAAATGCATAAGCTACCTGCGTGTAAATAAAACATGATTTTGTACAGAAGGTGGTAAATTTCTTACATAATATGACTTACAAAATGTACACATGGAACAAGAGAAACAAACCATTTTTAATATACTTGTGCAGTGTTCAAGAATTCAATTTCAAATGGACGATATTCAGTGAACAAATTCCCCCACAATTCATTGCTCCATATTTCGGACAAACGATCAGATCCTGCGTTCAAACATGCTGGATAAATATTGTGCGTATGGTCTTTGCCGAAGTGATTCAAGGTACATATATCTATCGTGATCATATGAGGAATGAACTTTTTTACCTTTTCTGAAGCCCTACATGTAGAAAACGTGAAAAGCAAGTGGTTAAATGCAATTTTTTTCTCTGTAAGAAGGCTTCTCATTCTCTTTCCTTAACATGCAAATCTGCCCGATTTCTTCCCAGAGTGCACTGCGTGATGACGTCAAGTTGAATATCATCCACTGGGTCACATCGGACTAGAGATTTAAGTCGGAAAGAAGAGTTTAAGACTCTGGTATCCTTTCCCCCCAAATTGATATTAAAAAACCTTTTTAATGTTATTTATAACCGCTAAGCTGTCAAGTAAATAATATATTAAGTACCTTTAATAATCTATAATGCAAATGTATGTCCAACAGGTTTGGAAAAAATTAAATCATACTAAACATTTTTATGCTCTGTAAAGGTTTTGCTGGATTTCATAGTCTTACGAAACCAATCTGTTACTATACATCTGTGCTTTCTTTATCACTTTTAATCTAGCTAACATTCGTAAATGTATAGCCGTATATTTGTTGAACATTAGGTGAACATATCTTACAATACGCATGGGACATATAGGCGTCGCCAGAAATTTTGGTAGGGGATGTCAAGTAATTGATATAAAATTAAATAATATAAAGAACTAATATTATATAATTACTAATTAATAATTATTATAAACTAATAATAACTATAAATATTTTGCCAAGCTTTATTATAATTTTGGGGAGATTCTTCTACTCGATACACCAGTGAGCTGTTTTGTTTAATTTTTTACACTTTACACTGTTGATATATTGAAATGGTATTTGTTATTAGTTTTTACATTCTTCGTTCAAGGAATAGATTTAAAATTTAAGAAAAATGTCAATAATTTCACGTTCTGCGATCTCTCGCATAAAAATCTCTTTTCTGGAATTTTGGGAACTAATTTAATCTTTGCATTAAGGGGTTGTAGACGTAACCACGGTGTTCTGACCTTGAGCTTGCATTTTGCACTAAATTCTTTGAGCTAACATTTTTTTTTGTTTTGGTTATTCTGCTAGAAAATTCTGAGACGATTTCGTGAAGGCAATGTAGAATCGACATGAACTGGTATCACTTTCGTATTCAAGTGTGTGTGTATCAGGTGACTTCCTCTGTCGTTGTTGGAAAGGCTGCATCGCTACGTAGGTCTTCATTCCTAAGCAGGCGTGATATGAGCATGTATAGTTGGTGCACAGATAAGGGTGTATATATACCCTTACCTGTGATTGGTGTATTTTCGTAACATTAGATTGTAAGAAATAGTATTCATGAATTGTAGTTCATCCATGGCTGTACATATACAGAAATAATGGGTGGGGTTTAGCTTATAAGCCAAATATATGAACAATTTTAATAGATATAATGTTTCCCATTTATTAATTATTATTATATACTGATGAAATACAACCAATAAAAGTTTATTTGTAAATAGTTTGGATCTAAATAATGACTTGATGCACAATATTAACAGTAACGATATAAATTAATATAAGTTCTTAACCAATTTTGAGATGTTGTTTCTTTCATTATACAATTAGTGTAAATTGTTTACTAAACAAGTGTGAAGGATTTGGGCCCGTAAAAGCCTCGCCTTATATACGGCCACGAGTTCATCCAATATTGTATGATGATATATTTACAGCTGGCTTTTCATTGATAATTAATTGTTATTGACTATGAATACAATAAGTTTATTGTTTCTTTTCTAATTAAGAATTAATATTAATTTCAGATCTGTTTGGGATGAGACAACTGTTTCCATACGCCCAAAAGATTCGAAAAACTAGCAACCACATTTGTACCTTTAAGTGGGGGAGGGGATTCCCAGGTTCTACGTCACCCGATAAAATGATTTATAACTAGGTAAGTAAAAAAAGAGAGCGGTGAAAGAAAATTGCAGTCGTAAACACCATCTGTTGAAAAAAAAAGTATTTTTTCTCTTAAGCAAAATGCAATTCCACCAAAAGTCTCCTTCTGCAGGAACCACCCCTCCTCCTTAAGTCGCGGAGCAATAAAACGGAAGAACGTAAACCTAGGAGACGAAAAAGAGATCCTGCCCTGCAGCGCTGAAGGCGAATGCCTTTCAAAAAACTTTGGTAGCGAGGAAAAAGTGACTTGTGTCGTCTAAGAGAAATGTTTGAGAAAGTTCTACGTCGTAAGTTGTGCGACTCCAGAGCATACATTTGCTCACACTGCGAAAACAGCTCGAGAAATCGTTCTCTACAAATAAAACTTTTTTTTTAGGTAAAACAGGTTTTCAACAGGATATCTGCTCACAACTTTGTAATTCGTCTACATTTGTCTAACTTGTTGGTGCACGTGAGTCAGGAGACTTCACTTAAAACTCCCTTTGTGAACTTTTATCAGTACAAACAAGATCCAGGGCTAGAGTTACAAGATTGCCAGCTCTATAATAGTTCTTTCCGTGAAGGAGTTGTGGATTGCCTCTGTTACGTACTACAGAATACGTACTAAAGCCATGAAATCACTCCAGTCAAGGCCACGCTGCTCACACCTACGTTGTTGCCAATAAGCAAGGATTTCAACCAACGAAATCAACCGCGTACGTACAACGCGCGAAGTGTCGACTGAGCAACTTAGAGGTGTGGCAACCCTGAAGGACCAGGGGTGTGGAGAAGGCAAGGGGAAGCTCTGACCTTGACTGGACTTTTTTCGTGGAGAGAGCAATAGATCGAGCAGAAGAATGCAAAAATTAAAGAAGAAAGAGAATCATATGTTTCAGATCAGCATTGCGGCCATGTGCCTTCAGTTGTTTATTATTAGGTAGCGTTTCTTAGGTAAAATATATATTTTACTCTCTAGTTTCAGAAGTTGGTCATACTCGGTACGAGTGTCGACCATATGGCTGCAAAGTAATCTGCGGTCTTATTTCACATAAAAATACATAATGTTCCTTTTAGCACATAAAACAAATAATTCTACTACATATTTAAGACAAAATAAAGTTACCGAATTCCTTGTGTATACGCATAGTTTGGAGTTGATATATAAACGACACACTTCGCGATACTTCAAGATTTATTGAAAGATAAATGTTTACAAAATGATTTGGAGTTCCTACCTGCAAATCTAAGCTTTTTTGTGTGGTGTGATAGAAAAACTGGAAACTTCCACGCAACTGCTTTGCAAAACAGTGAAGGTCATTAGTGCAGTAGAATGGAAATTGAACTCTCTATCGGGGACACGTTTGCAGGTTGCTTAAAGGCAAATTCCAAAGTCTGAATCCAACACGGATACGAAAAAGTGTACAAACTTGCTGAGGTTCTGGAGAGTGAAAGTGTGGGTGAAAATTATGGTATTAAGTGTGTATGACAGCCTGCACTTTAAATGTACACGTCTGACTACCATGAAGGCCTCCCCGATGGCGCAGTGGTAGCGTCGTTGCCTTGTAATCAAGGGGTCACGGGTTCGATACCCGATGGAGGCACATACCCATACAGCACAACATGGTTTCAGATATGTTACGGATACGTAACTCTTGAAACATTGTAACATTGCAGCAACATTGCGAAACATTACTGTGATGTTTCAGGTATGTTTCAGCAATGTAAAAATGTCCGCGAATCTAACATAACATTCGTAATGTTACAGAAACATGTCAGTGCAACATTACAGAAACGTGTCAATGTAACATTGCAGAAACATGTCAGTGTAACATTACAGATACATTTCCGTACAGTTTTGTGATATTTCAGTTACATTACAGTGATTTTATTTCACATTATTGTTATATTGAATGGAATCAGTACTGTATTCATAAATGGCATAGTTGAGGGGGGTTTGGGGTTAAACCCCCTTCAAAAATTATTACAATATTTACTTGTAAATAATTTCCTGAAAATAGAATTCACAGTATTTCTTTTAAAATCAAGTATTGTGATGCTGTGAAAGTGCCAGAGGTCTTGGGTTTGAAACCTCATTAGGCATGATGCTTAATATTTATTTTATCTCCCATCAATTGACCACATATCTCAATTAATCTAGTCAGGAGAAAAAGTGCATAAAATTGCCGATTATGCATTCGTTCATGTCAGACAAAGCTAGAGTTAAAAAAAAAAAAAAACTTTAGACACCTCAAAAGAAAATATGAAACATTAAACTGGTAATCATCATTAATACCTTCAATTGTTTACAAAGGAATAGAGTTTTACATGCAATAACAAAGCTCTTTGTGGTTTGCTGTGCCATGTCACAAGGAAGGTTGGATTGAGGGTGATGTTATCAGCATCATGCTCCAGTCACTTTTCGCCCACTTTACCAATTGATGATAAGACTGGAAGCATGTAAACATTTTACTAAATACTAAAATTTACTTTGTGCATTGTGTCACTTTACAATGAAAAATCTGGTACAATAAGGTATATTCTATATATTAATTACAAAAGAATGAATAGATAATTTGAGCATATCATCCCAAATAAAAATTCAAAATTAATGTAACAGTTAAACTGCAAACTTGCATGTTTGTAATTTATCCACCACCTTGTACATAGCTATTGTGAATTATTTACACCATTTAGATTCTAATAATATTGGTTCTGAAACATTATGCATGATACCTTATTGGAAACTTTCTGGATATCATGCAGAGTGACCTACAAGTTACATGAATTGGCAGTCTATACATTTGATAAGAATATCCTACATACTTACATAATTGGAGAAATTGACCACAAAGTTGGCAACCGTTAAGTATGCTGTGCCACCCCAAGGTCTGCGGAGCCATGGATTATTATTATTAAAAGAATCAGTAAAAAATAAAAACTTGGAAAACTATCAGTTCACAAGAAAAAAGAGCAAAATGGACACAAGCTAAACTTGGGCAATTTTTGGGAACTAACAATATAAATAAGAATTGAACAATAACAGCAAATCAAAGTTTAAAAATTGATGAAATGTGTTTTGACATTCTCTATAATCTTGAAAATGTGCAGTATCAGAGGTTGTGCTTACCAGTCAGAATTATGAATGCTATTACTGTTTCTTGTGAGAAATTTCCATTGTCTTGTTGCTTCAAAAATGTTCTACGATTTCCTACATTACCATTTCTTCATGAAAACAATTTTACATAGATTTCCTAACTTATACCAATACATTTCAAAATGAGAACGTGCAAGACATGATTTTTGAATGATTTATATTATATCTTTCATTGACTTTCAAAATGGTTGTGCTAGGCTAGGTTCGTCAGTTTCAGAATACACTGTGAGAAATATAAATAAGAACCTTGCAGTGAAGGGATCCCAAGTTCAATACCATGTGAAGGCACATTGCACAGTGGTTGGAATCCCACTTTAAATTGCAGGTCTACTCCCGATTAGCCTATCTGCACATTAAGTGGACTTCAAACAACAATTCACACATGAAACAAATATAAAAGGATAAGTATTATCAAAGGAATATATATTTTTTCACAAAAGAGTCTTTATTTTTTGTCTAAATACATTTTTTTGTTCAGTTGAAATTTCTGCAGACCACAAGTTCTCACTCAGACAGCCTCAGTGGAACAACATTCAGTTTTACCTGTAAAGAGAATAATGTCATAAAACATCAATTCTGAATTAGCATTCTGTGGGCAGAAATATCATTTAAAGAAACAAAATTTTGCATAAGGTCATTCCACATCAGACATCAGTTCAACCAGACCACGGTACCCATAATCTCAAATTTTCATGAAACTCGGAACATTTAATAATACTTTCATGGTGGTGAGAAACCATAGTTTTTCTCTCTCTCTAAGTTGTTCAGTAATTCCTCTTTCTTCCATTCCCAAAGCCTCCAAGTGTGAGCTGCACTGTCCTGGAAGAAAAATTCTAGCTCCCTTACAAATTATTCAAACTTCTTTGAAATTTCACATAACCAAAATAATAGAAAGAAAATATGACAACGTATCACATTCACATTTTAGTACACCAATAAATTAGTAAAATATTACCAGATTTTAGGCCAAAAACAATGTTTACTACAATTTCGATTTTTCTTAGGTTTGATATATCATCTAACTAGCCCAGAAATAAAATAGATGGTGATTCATTCCTCCTCTGCTTTTTTTTAATGACTACCGGATTTTATACTTTTCACATTAACTCTTAAGAATCTAGTTATCATTGAAGCACATTTTTTGGAGTATAAAATTTTAAATAGCGTTTTCATGGATGCCAGTGTCACTCCCTGAAAGAAACAATTCAAAGTTATCATATTTCTGCAATATCCTTTTAATAATTCACTCAAATGACTGTGACTGAAATAAAATTATATGGGTGAAGTATGAAATTTTAAGGTGACACCTTCCTGGCATCCATGAAAACCTTACTTAAAATGAAACTTTACTTTAAAAATATTTGAGTTGGTGTTGCAACTTTCCCTTTAAAAAAATCGAAATTCTAGTAAACCTTGTTTTTGGGCCAAAACCAGGTAATATTTTACTAATATACTGGAATATGAATGCCACATTTTTCTCTGAAATCTATATTGTTCGGTTAACGTTGTGAAATCTCAAAACACATTATATAATTTGAAGAGCGACAGACAGAATTTTTTTCTTCTAGGACACTGCAGCTCACACTGGAAAGTTTGGGAATGGAATAAAAGAAAAGAAATAACTAAAAGTTGAAGGGGTCATAATTCAAGGTAAATACCAAAAAAATCATGTGGTTTCTCACCACAATGAAAGATGGAATGTGCTGAGTTTCATTAAAATTGAGGATCATAAGTTCTAAAACCCCTTTTGTTGGTAGAAACCCTCCAATGGTGGTTGTATGACCATTTTAGAAAAAAAAACATTATTAGTACATGTTTCTAGATATCAGAAACAATGTTCAAAAATATTTATTGTATTTAGTTCTCCTGGAACATCCTTTTTCCAACATTACAAAGGTGTTTTTTTCTCATGTAGCAAATTACGGAAACCTTAATATCTCAAAAATCAGTAAAGCTAGAGACCTGAAACAAAATTCATTCTGTAGTTAATGAATCATACTTTCTATGATATTCAAGTATGTTTTGCTCAAAATTGCATCCTAAGAACAAAAATTAAGGTGGTAATTTGGGTAACAAGACAGTGGCCACGGTGGCTCAGTTGGTAACGCGTCTGACTACCATGCTAAAGGTCCCAGGTTCGATCCCCGGCCGGTTCAAATCCGGGAACTTTTCTAACGGTGGAAGCGGCCCCGGCACCCACCCAGCGTCGAATAACATGGGTACCGGGGGGAAACCCCGGGGGGTAAAGGTGGTCAGGGGCGTGATGCTGATCACATCACCCCCACTCACGACCGGGTCAAGAAACATTGCCATTTATGGAATTTTGACAGTTTCGGTTTTAAATATCTCAGATTGGTCCTTTTGAAAAATTCTGAAATTTGGCATGGAAGAAGCCCTGCATGAACCTAACTCACAGTAAAAATCTAAACTTTTAGACTCAACTTGTTTGGTAAATATGACATAACATATGCGATCTAATTTGTGACATTGGTGTGTAATGTTAAGCTACATGTATACCTAGAATAATGAATGAAGCATTTCCTTTTTCTTTTTTAAAGTTGGGCTTAAAAAATCAGAAAATGTAGTAACATAGGATTTTAATAGTTGACTTAGCAGAAATTAAAATTACAAGGTATGACAATTGAAGATCTGTGAAATCCGTCAACTTCTACATGAGCAAAAAAAGTCACGGGCAATTGTTGGAAAAATGGCTGGCCCAGGAGAACTAAATACAATATTTTTTGGGATATTGATTTTAATATCTACAAACATGTACCAACATTTGTACTAAAAATGATTTTTTTTTTCTAAAATGGTCATGCAACCAATTACTTGGTTGGTTTGACATGGAATGACCCAGAATTGACATGAAACTATCCTTGAGTAAAATAAAAGCAAGCCATATATTTGAACTTCTGCAACCCATATCTGTTCTACAGGGCTACAAAATATTTTTACATTTCAGTCTTAATAAATACATTGTGTGTTTGTTGCAGCCAACTGATAAGAGAACGTGATAGAAATATGAGCAAAAGCAAACTTATGCCTCGCAAGGGCTTCTAACCAAAGGCCACTTTTTATTAACCAAAAAGACCTTTGTTCATCACAGTTTAAGACAGAATATCGCACAAATTTCCATGGAGTGGTTAGCACATTGCACTGCAATGATAGGGGTTTCAGGTTAGAATCTCAGCCTGGCCGTGGCTGAACTGCATCCATGAATAAAGAATTTCTAATAATAATAATAATCTTTACAATTAGCAAAAATGTGGCAGAAAAGTAAAGTAATATAAACCAAATCAATCAATCATCACCGGCGGTCGGTAGATAGGCCTTGGTCCTCACGGGCTGTTGCACCATGGGTTATTACTATTTGGAAAAGAAGTTTGCATTTCATTTCATTTTACGAAAAGAAAGAAAATAAGGTATGACTGAAGACGACCGGACCCCTCTCAGATTTTCTTCATATTTGGCATACTTACTAATTGAGGCCTGCTAATGATGAATCTGAAGTTAAAATTTGTCGGAAACGTCTAGAAATTGCAAAATAATTGTGAATTATTGACGCTAGCCCCCCAAACCATTGACGTGTGGTTAGGTTAGGCAAACATAGTTAAAATTTCATGTCGTGGTAGTATCAGGATCTAGAAATTGCAAAATAATTGCGATCCATTGACATGTGGTTAGGTTAGTTTCGGTTAGGTTAGGCAAACATAGTTAAAATTTGGTGTCGTGGTAGTATCAGGAATATATATATTTTGCTTGTGAAACAAAAATTTTTGCAAAAATCGACGGTTACCAGCCCGAAAACTAATGCCTTATTTTAGCTTATTTTGCAATTTCTAGACGTTTCCGACAACTTTTAACTTTAGATTCGTGATTTGGAGGCCTCAATTAGAGAGTATGCCAAATATGAAGAAAATCTGAGAGGGGTCCGGTCATCTTCAATCGTTCCGAAAATAACTACTGTGCTTACACTTGGCAAATATGGGTGGGGGAGAGTTTTGCTAAGATTTCTTGCTATCTTTGAATTTACATGTATATTGTGGCTAGTGGCAGATATAAAAAAGGTGCTGATGCCATCACTGTACATTATGGAGTATATAATGGGAGATTACACTTTGAAACAAGCACAATAATGAATCCAGCACATGTGTAATTTCTACATGTTAATTTGGATCATCAACATAATGTTTTTTATGACTGCTTGAGCTAAAAAAATACAAATTAGCCCATCACAGAACGTTATTACTTACTTGTTTTCTCTGTCTAGCCAAGTTTGTCCTGCACAAGCCACAACACCAGACGCCTCTTGCTCTTTAGTACTTGGCTGGTGTTGGCAAACAGTGCCTAGAAGAAAAAAATCATAAATTGTATAAGGAATAATTCATTTGTATGCAAACTGAAATGCAAAATTTTCCATAATTTGAACCCGTTGACTAAGCAAGTAGAAAATATTGCATTTCACATAAACTACTTATAAAATTACAGAACAGTAAAATAAAACATTCTAGAAGTCTGACAATACTTCCAGTGCCTGCATAAGATACCATACTGCTACGCCAACACAAAATATAAAATGAGTGAAACATGCTGCTTATCCATTGCTGATTAACATGTATCTCTCATAACTAATAAAGAAGTAATAAAAAAGGTTCTAGCTGAATCACCTGGCAAAGCTAGTCACTCTATTATAATATACACTGTGTCCAGTCATGGCATGTGTCACTTTCAGAGGATTGCAGTAATTTAAACCAGTACCACATCTACTTTGTTTACAATTGCACTTCAATGTACATGGGCTATTTATTATTGAAGGGTTTAGCCACCAAATGAGAGCTGAACTAGTAAGAATTGAGTTTCAGAAGTATTTAAAATTTGGCTGTAACTACTTTCACCAAGTGGTGAGAATACTCATGGAACTCTTTCACCAGGTTGTGAGAATAGCAGGAAGTACTGAAGACCAGAAATCACATTATAAGGTGTTGGAAGGGTAATGGTTCCGAATGTTTAATGATTTTTTTCAGTTTCATAGGAAGATTAAGTATTGCAAAATTGTAGAATTTATTGTTACAATAAATTTGAACCCTGGTGAAAGTAATTACCACTGTTTGGAATTCCAAAGTGCAACTCATTAGCAAATAAATAAAAACACGAAAAAAGTACCTTACGCAAGCATTTGTCGACAAGGCATTTTTCATTTTGAACACTTAGAGCTATAAATGGCCCACCCAACCTAACCACAAAAGCATTTAGAGGCGTTTTTTGAAAACTAAAGAGCCCTAAACCTTACCTGCCTAACTTTATTAAGAAACCCCTAAACCCCTTTGCATCATGCACACATGGCAGTAGTAGTCCGTAATCAAGATGGTAGTAAACAAATGGCTGATTGCAATTGAGAAGTACATGTAAGTGAAACATTAATCTCAAAGCAAAAACACAGAAAGTGATTGCTATAACTCTGAAGTACATGTGCAAACAGACATTGAATCATGAAAAAAATGCCTGTGTACCATAATGAAATTGTAATTAAACAATTGGAACTAGGACCAAACCATTTTTGAATGTAATATTATCTTCATCACGTGATACACTAGTCCACACATGATACATTTTTCCAACTGCATGGTGTGGAGGTAAAAAAGTAATGATCGCCTGCATGTAAACACACACCAATGTAATCTTTATACCCACCAATAACTAAAGAATGTGTGTGACAGTGTAACAGGCCAGGTCAGGTCAGAGATTATTCGCATGCACAGATTAAAACCTGGTGAAACAACTCTAAGCTAGCTTCACTAGTCACTCTGTCAAAATTTTACTTTGGTGGATGCTGTATATTCCATATTTAGATCAAATTCTGATTACATAAGTTTGCAATAATGTGACAATTATATTTTGAAGCAATGTAATCACAGAGTTGGGAAAAGTATTTCTTGTGTGCATTGCTGATTTAAGGTAAATTATCGCAATCACAAACACAAAAATTAGTTAGCAAATAAATTTTAAAAAAAATATTGTTTCTGTTACTTGTTCTTTCACCCACTTCAAGCTGTGGTAATTGTAATGCAGCAACATTTCATTGCGTCCTATAAAATTAGAATCTGAATTATAGGAGCACCATGTAAATCATGCTGTGATCTTCAGTAGTAGCCTGTTCGCTAAGACTCGAGATACAATCCACACAGCTAAAAAAAAATTGCACGTGACAATGCTGCAGCCTTCGATTTACGTATCGAAATCGCAGAATGAATTTGTAGAAACGTATTTCTTATTAGATAAAAACCACTAACGTAACAACTTATGTAGTTCAAAGTATTCTACGCTTCTTCACTATGCACAGGGAGGTGAGAAACTTTTTTTAAGAGGGCAAGTTTTGTACAAAATTAGGAAGGTGGTAATTATAATGTAACCGAAAAATGATACATTTTCAGCAACAAGTACTTTCCGTCTCTTCCATTCAATCTATTTTCGGTATACTATAAATGTGCACTGCTTATAGGTAAGCACTTTATTCCCTGTTATTTTAGTTTCATGAGGTGCGAGAAGTTCCATGCTTCTTCACATCATGTATTTTCAATTAAACCAACAAGACGAAATACTTCTTTAAACACTGGTTTGATAACGCCTGCTTGTTTCCACTCACGTTACACAACACAGATTAAATATATAGCGTGCATAAGTATAACACAATTAAACACACTTTGGTATTAATAATATTCAACTTACCACTCAATAAACAACATTATTCTTCATAAGATGTGCACGACTCCCGGTTACAGCGCCTATCCCGGTCAGCATTGAACGTAAACACAACATGGCCGCCTCAGAAAATTTCCCGGATGGCCGATGATGACTGAATCCAACGTTGCAATGTCTCCGAGACGTTCCAGAAACTAGACAATGAAACGATAACATTGCAATGTTTCAGAAACAAAACTGGGACTTCATGTGATGCTTTCTGTAACGTCAACGCGAAACCAGAATGTTAGAAACGTATATGAAAGATTGCAATATTTCTGAAATATGTCTGAAACTTGGTGTGCTGTATGGGTAGTGGTTCGGATTCCACTTTAAACTCTAGGTCTAGACCCGGGTTAGCCTTACTGTGCATAAAGTGGACTTAAAACAGCAAATTAGTCAATCAATTCTGACTACCATGAAGTGCGATGTTACGGGGGGAAGGTTAGAGTTTAACATGACCATGGATGCATAACTTAGAAATAAGTTACATACGACCAAATGTGTGTTCGAAGTCGTTTGGTTATGGTGGTTAGCGTTTGCACTTCAAAGATAGATGTCCCAGGTTCGAATCCTAGGTATTTGTAGATGTGTCGTTGTATTTGTCGCATTATATCACCATTCATTCTCATCGTTGCGATTAGAATAGATATAAAGGTCATATCCCATCAAGAATGCTTTCCAGGTCCGAAAATGGAGAGGGTAGTAAAGTCTTGAGCCTGCATGTGCACAGGATCTCTGTGGTGGAGAAAATAAATTCAAAATGAGTCACAAAAAAAAATACATTGCAATGCGGAAAAAAAACAACTACACCAACCATCTGACATAACCTATAGCCCAAAACGGCAAACTGAGCCTGTGTCCGAAAGAGTCTCACTTGTTGCACACATGTTGAGGACACTTCCGTGTTCTGACGTCATTGCAGTATGCCTTCGTTGTTAGGTTTAGTTCTGTTAGCAAAAATAATGACTTTGATCAGTCCCCGAAATATTGCATTGTACTTATGCTAAGAGAACTTAACGTAACAAGGCTAACTTAACATCGAAGGCATACCACAATGACGCCAGAACACGAAATGTCTTCAATATGGTTGCGAAAAAGTTTGGTTTACATTGGTCGAGTAGACGGGAGAGTAGCTGGAGCGAGTAGGGTCAATCTAGATACTCTCCCCGTGTAAACAACTGGGAAGAGTACTTGCTCCAGAAGTCAGGACAGTCGAGTGCCTGTCCACGGAGGACAGCCACTCGACCAAGTAAACGCTTTCTGAGGACAGTATAGTCTGTGTTGTGTGAGTGTCCAATATGCATCGAATCTGTGTCCATTGAACACACAAAATAAACTACGGGCGTATGATGCTTTAAGTGTAGAAGATGAAACTTTATGTATTTGGCGTAGGAGAAGTAAAATTAAAAATAAGTAATTTACATTCTACACAACCAAGAACGATCAAAAATAGAAAAATCAAGGAAACTGGTTCTCTTTCCAGACATATTCTCGTGCATTACTGTATTCATTTTAGTGAAAAGAAGTGTTTAAACCGTTGCAGAATTTTTCTTTTAATCGCCAACGACGTCGGATGGTTCATTCTCTGAAAAGAGAACACCAAACAGCTGCAGATACTATCCCACTTTGCTGGAGTCTAGTAGAAAGGGTGTAAACAGCTCGCCATAGAAGGGTCGAGTCGAGCAGACAGGCCAGTAACTCTCCCACTCACTCGATCAACGTAAACCAGCCATAAGGGAAACCCATGTCCGAAAGTGCAAGTCCGTACTACAGGGTGTCCCACGAACGGCGCAACTGGGAATTAAGAGTGGCGTTACTTCGTAACCGAAACCTGTACATACATAAGTCATACACCAAATGTTAGCCCTGTCAAGTAGATATTTTTAAACATAGAAACAACAAACGGGGTGCAGTGTTGTTCATGCAGTGTTGCCAAATGTAAGTGAAAGTCTAAATTTATTTTTCCACAAAGCATGGAAAATTGCATGTCAAACATTCGTACGGAAATTTGGACGTCAATTTCCACTTTGGGTAGGTGGACTATTTCGCCATCTATAGTTCAGAGAAGAAAACCGATCGTTTTCGCGTATAGCCAATCCTGAAATACCTCGTAAAGGCGTACCGGTCCAAATGGGTGTTTTAAAAAAATTATGAGGTACAGTGGCAACACTGTTGATGTTTGAAGGCAACAAAAGGTGTGTTTAGTGATGGTCTATGACATGGAAATACTGGAAACAGGAAAAAAAGAAAATTTTCATTTTATTTTTTTCCTGTTTCCAGTATTTCCATGTCATAGACCATCACTAAATTTTCATTTTCATGCTTTGTGGAAAAATAAATTTACACTTTCACTTACATTTGGCAACACTGCATGAACAACACTGCACCCCGTTTGTTGTTTCTATGTTTAAAAATATCTACTTGGACAGGGCTAACATTTGGTGTATGACTTATGTATGTACAGGTTTCGGTTACAAAGTAACGCCACTCTTAATACCCAGTTGCGCCGTTCGTGGGACACCCTGTAGAAGGGAACACCTTTCGAGAACAGCCTTGCAGTTCAGTCTTGCAGCTTTGGACAGGAAGCGAAAATCTTTCGAATTGCGCTTCGACTGCAGCGCCAAATTCGATCAGTAGTTCACATTGTTCTTAACACGTTACAAACAATTGTTTTCACCACAGAAATCACATAGTTATCGTACTTATATTTCCACACAATAGAACAACTACAACCAACATCTCACCGACTTCCATGATTTCAAACAAGTGAACAAGTACACGAGTCTAGTAAACAAGCTTGCAATGATGGGTGCTGCGAGCTCGATTGCTTGTTAAATGGGCACTTTCGAACTGCAGTAGGTGACGTCACTTCCCACATGACCGTATATCAAGCTTGATTTTTGGACATTTCGGACACAGCCTGAAATTAATTCTCTCGAAACTCATAATTCAGCAGCCATTTTAGGTGGCAAGACAACATTGTTTTCGACACCACCGAAGCACTACGCCCGGGACAAAATGACCCCCCCCCCCTATCGTCACAATTTCACCCCTGCTTGTTCGCTTATTTCGAACACAATTAAATTTGAATTCTAATTCAAGCCTCTGTTCCCATGTTCGGCTTTGTCTGCGAGTGACAGGTTGTAACGGGCATATAACACGACGCGGCGTTCATGAAATGCGGCAGAGACATTAAACAGGGGATGAAGGGTGTGTTCGTCGCGGGGGTAATATTTCTCTCAAAGTTTCGCCATGTCCCATTGTCCTTGTTGGGTCCTGTGTATTGAACGTCCCAGGAAATCTGTCAGTGCCGATAATCAGTACCAAGAATCAGTTTATATGGACACGGGAGCAGGCACAATGCGAGTTCTGCTTTGTGAAATGAAATAGAGTTGCGCCACAGACAAAGGTTGCGTCCAAGGGCATGCATTATGGATTCCACGAATTTGTGTGAGTTTTCTAAGTTTTCTGTGTACGTGTGAGAGGAAGAGGGGGTGGGGGATGCTATCTGTTAAAAAACTGTTCCACAAGAAGTGCTTGATGAATGTTTCTGTGGAATATGGCTCAGAAGCAGTGTTGCCATCTCTGAGAGGTTAAAAAAGTTAGCGACTAAACAGTGTCTCCTGTTTTTTTGCGGACCTCGTGCCGGCGTGGTTGTCACAGAGCGCTAGGCGTTCCGGGTTCGAATCCAGGTATTGGCGTTCTTTGATAGTGTCCCTTCATGAATTCCAACCTATCATCACTCATCTACACCTCCATGATTAGCCAAGTGGCAGAAAAGCAAAGTAAAGTAGATATCAATCAATCAAACCTGTTATTTTGTTCACTATTGTTAGTACGGATGGTCACAATTATAGTTGGCCTACGTTGAGCCCTCTGGAGCCCTTTTGAAGCAACGGGTTGCACTGAAACCTAGTAGAGAGGCTATGGAAACCATGGGGAAGCGAATGGGGACGAAAAAGAAATAGTTCAAATTTTCACCACCAGGCGTAAATGTGGCGCTTAAAATTACATTTCCCCTAACCAGAGACCTCTGGAGCCCGTTCTTAGCACCCTAATGCGCTGAAACTTGGTATAGAGGCTATGGAGACCAAGGGGAAGCGAATGCTTACGAAAAAGAAATTGTTCAAATTTTCACCACCAGGTGTAAATGTGGCGCTTAAAATTACATTTCCCCAATCCAGAGACCTCAGGAGCCCGTTCTTAGCACCCGAATGCGCTGAAACTTGGTATAGAAGCTATGGAGACCAAGGGGAAGCGAATGCTTACGAAAAAGAAATTGTTCAAATTTTCACCACCAGGTGTAAATGTGGCGCTTAAAATTACATTTCCCCAATCCAGAGACCTCAGGAGCCCGTTCTTAGCACCCGAATGCGCTGAAACTTGGTATAGAAGCTATGGAGACCAAGGGGAAGCGAATGCTTACGAAAAAGAAATTGTTCAAATTTTCACCACCAGGTGTAAATGTGGCGCTTAAAATTACATTTCCCCAATCCAGAGACCTCAGGAGCCCGTTCTTAGCACCCGAATGCGCTGAAACTTGGTATAGAAGCTATGGAGACCAAGGGGAAGCGAATGCTTACGAAAAAGAAATTGTTCAAATTTTCACCACCAGGTGTAAATGTGGCGCTTAAAATTACATTTCCCCTATCCAGAGACCTCTGGAGCCCGTTCTTAGCACCCGAATGCGCTGAAACTTGGTATAGAGGCTATGGAGACCATGGGGAAGCGAATGCTTACGAAAAAGAAATTGTTCAAATTTTCACCAGCAGGTGTAAATGTGGCGCTTAAAATTAAATTTTCCTTACTCAGAGCCCTCTGGAGCCCTTTTGAAGCAACGTGTTGCGCTGAAACTTAGTATAGAGGCTATAGACACAATGGAGAAGCGATTGCTGACGAAAAATAGTTCAAATTTTCACCACCAGGTGTAAATTTGGCGCTTAAAATTAAATTTCCCTTACTCAGAGCCTTCTGAAGCCTTTTTGAAACAACGAGTTGTTCTCAAACTTGGTATAGAGACTATGGAAACTATGGGGACTCTGTTCGTAGTAAATATGTGTAATCTGAATTCCAACAAGGACTGGGTGGGAGAATAGCACATGATGAACTTCGCCCGCTGAATAGTGAATATTCAATAGGCCTGAAGTAAACAGTACGCCTTCGAAATATATTTGTGGGAGAAACTGAATAATGCAGTATTCAGTGTGTATGCTATTTTGAAGCTTTCTTTTAGTTTTGGCTACTAATTATAACTACAATAAAATAATATGTGTCTTTTCAAGGAAATATGGTAGATTGTATTGTAAATGTATGCATTTCCTGCCTGAAATATGCACACGACACAATGTCTCTTTGTGTAGACTTTCAAATAAGTCACATGTAGAAAAATATAGCAAAATATAGTCCTAACTTATTGATTAATTGAGTCCATTCAATAAATACAATAGTACTTTAGTAATATGTAAAGTGCATAATACCTTAGTAAACCAATAATAATAGGTAGAATGATATGGGACAGGTTAATACTTATAATTGTAAAAGTTATTAACGTTGACTACTACATAACCTTACATTTTCTTACGTATTAAAACACCCCCCAATATATTTCTAGATACGTGCCTGGTAGTCATCCCTTACAAAATAACTCTGCACGCCACTGGATATCAGGGTAAAAGAAAGTCTGGTTTTCAAAGGGACATGTTGGCAACACTGCTCAAAATGCATACAGAGATTTTGTTTCGTCGGGATTCTGGTGAAAAACGAGCCATCGAGGTATTTGTCACACTCTCTACGAAGTTATCGCTAGCCGCAAATGAAATATTCATGTTTGGTTAGGCTCTCTAACTGTTTGGTGATGTAGGGTCTGTAAATTAGAACAAATCTTGTTTCCTTTCGCTCTCTAAAAGTTCGTTCCCATGCTCAGAGATCCTCGAGAGGAAAGAGGGGAGGGCGTTTCTATAAATCTTCCTGTACCAATCAGGTAAAAAAAGGGGGGAACACCCCGAATCAGCCTGCCTCCACCCGCATATTATTCGAGGATATGCTCCAAATTTACCGGTTTCGTTGTTTTTATTATTATTATTTTCTTTATTTGAATGTACAGAATTACATATAACATCAAGAGACAAAAAGAAAAATAATGTCATTATACCATATATGTATGATTAAAATTAAAGATTAGACCCACTCTGGTGCTCACAGCAGGTCGCACCTGTAACAGATTATTTTTTCCATGATTAAATGTAAGGAGTAATATCATTGGGAGGGTGTGTGTATGAAATTAAATATGACATAATGTGGAATGTTAAAGCTGATGATATGTTTATATACTTGTTTATATTATTTTGTATAACAACTGTAGGATTATATAATATATTTATAATGATGTGTAGTTAGTTAAGTTATTAAGATTGATTTGATAATTATATGCTAAGGTAGCAATGACTATATTATAAGTTAGTCCTGTTTAGGTCTTATATGGGTCATGAGTATGATTGGAGGCATAATGTTATGAGGATATATGACTATTTATAGTGTAACGATAAAAACAAGTATACATATAACTGTACATTGGGGTTTAGTAATTGTGCACCAGTGGCCAAGCTCGCTCTGGTTTCCAGAACAGGTTCTGTTTATTTTCTTGCGGCCTTAAGTGTCATTACATACATGAACTATATGTCAGAAGGCGAGTGTTATATTTTTGTGATGGTATCGTATCATACCTTACGGTATGGGGATCGAATCCTGGGAGGCGTAGATCAAAACTAACTCGCTTAGCTGTTGAGGGCACCACTGGCCCAGTAGGAGAGGTAACAAGAATGGCAACGCTGCACTTGGGTTTTAGACTCTTAAAGACTGAATCAGCAGGTGCATGATTAGATAAAGGAATTACCTGTCTCGTTGCAGATGAGAAGACTATCTTCTCTCCTAATTGCTACTAACAGACCTTACTCTACACTTCCACTTACAACCCCAAGGACTGGATTGCCTTCATCTCCCTGATCACCGACCACTCCATTAATTCCAGTCATCCAGCCCTGTTACCTCCCCTTAGTCATTCTCCTCTATCATAATCCAGCAACTCGACTCTGCTTTGAGGAATGCCTTGATTTACACATTCCTTGTATTTCCTGTTTAGTCACGGACACTGCTGGCTTGTAACGATTCCATTGAAAGTCAATGTATTTATTACAAGCCGGCAGTGTCCGTGACTTACAACCAAACGGCGGATCTGTTCGAGACTTTGAGTTACTGTTATGTCCTAATATTAATGACGTAAACAGAAATAAACATCTCAAGATTGGATCTTCATAATTAAGATATTCAAACTTGTAACAAGGTGGATCACATTATCCATAAGACACATAAACAAGATGCATAATCGTTGCTATGCACAGACTATGTACATTGGCCATAACTGCTAGTTCACCACATACAATAATGTATTTTATAATATATATCAATCTTCTCCCCTTCTAGAGAAAACAAACTTATGAGGGGTAAAACACTCTTGGCCTTTTTACTCTTTCAGATTTCCTTCTTACAAAATCACTTCCTCCATTCGAAGACAAACTTGTTCCTGGACCAAGTCTGCTCGCTGCCTTCGAATATGATCTACTTTCTTGCTTCGGAGACGAACTGTGAGCATTGTGTTCTTCACTGTCGCTTAGTTCCTGTCGATGCATTTCATTTTTAATCGGAGGATATATAAATATGCATGATATGCACTATCGTCATATTCCTTGGGTATTTCTGACTGATTTGAATCTCCTCCTGTTTCATGAAGAATCTTTAAAAATGAACAGTGTACATTTCTGTATCTGCCACTTTCTACATCTCTTACTTTATACACAGCAAAATTGCATCTTTCAATAATCTCTCCTTTCCGATATATCTTTCTTTCAGGGCAGTAATAATATACTTTACTTCCAATTGAAAATTTCTCACATTCATAATGAACATTTTTACTGTCATCTTTAATGATTATATTACTTGCAGTGTTTATTTATTTATTTATTTATTTATTAACCAATCACCTATAACAGAGCGAATGCTCCAATTACAATAGGCTATATACAGTATAGTTTACATAAATATATAATACATGATGCAAACACATAGTAATTATTAGACAAAACATTAGATAAATATGAATACAAAAAGTTATACAAATACAAAAGTTACACAAATACAAAAAATTACATACATATACAAATTACAAATTTTGAACAGAGGAGAAAACTAAAGGACAGAAGAAACAAAACATAAACAAGTAACAAACTATAAAAGCTTGAGAAGAATAAAGAAATTATACGAATACCACTATTTAAATAGGAAACAGGAATAATCAATACAAAGCAAAAGTTCAAATTTGAATTCGTTTATATGTATACAAAATTTGGAAAGCTATAAATTGTATTTGAGACTATAAATAAATCACTCTGGAATTAGATCTGTTTTATTTGTATATTATATCTAATATGTTGTTTAAACTATATAGATAGTTTTTAATATTAAAAGCAAAATCCAAATCAATTCCATTCGGGACAATATTATTATGTTTACTTAATAATCTAATGATTGGAGAATTTTGATGGAATTTTGTGTTTGATTTATTGCAGTAAAATGGTTGTCGTACTCTTAATACCTTATAATTGACGTTAAAGTTTATCAACTGTATAAGATTTTCACACTCAAGTATACCATTGACAAGTTTGTATAGGAATATATGGTCAGCCGTTTCGCGTCTTCGTTGAAGTGTATCACATGAGAATTCATGTTGTAAGAAAACATTAATGAACTTGGAGATGTTCCAGTTGATGGCAATGAAGTGTTGTTATGCCAGTGTATTACTGTACGCAGTAGTGATTTTACTTCAGTATTTAATTTTCTAACATCCCCTTTTGGAAAATCTCCTATGAGGGTTAGATACCTTTTCACGGTATTGACTGTTCTCTCAGCCAACCCGTTTCCCGAAGGTTTATATGGGCAGGAATGCTTTAGTTCAATGCCCAACCTTTGGCAGAACATCTTAAATTGTTCCCTTGCAAAGGGTTGTCCATTATCTGAGACTAACTCTTTTGGAGAACCAAGTATGTAAAATTGGCTTTTTAAAATTGCTTCCTGAGCCGTTAAATTAGAACATTGCCAAACATTCAAAAATTTCGTGTGAGCATCAACACACAACAGGAATAAATAACCTTTGAAATAGAAATGATCGACATGTACACGTTCCAAAGGTTGTGATGTCGGTATCCATGATATAAATTGTCCTTTTGCTGGAGCTCTTGCATTCGTCTGACAAGCATCACATTCTACAACAAAACTTTCAATGTCAGAAGTCATATTAGGCCACCAAACTAAATCTCTGCAAATCTGTTTTAATCTCACTACGCCACTGTGCAGACCATGAATTTGAGTGAGAAACTTGCATCGCAGTGTCTCTGGCAATACAATTCTATTTCCCCACATCAACAATTCATCTTCTGTTGACAGTTCCAGACGTTTCTTCCATAAAGCTACTGCTTCCTCATTGATTTGTGGATCAATTCCTCTTGGCCAACCATTCTTAACGTAAATTGTTATTTTAGACAACAAACGATCGCTTTTTGTATGCTCCTTGATCTCAGATATGCGTAATGGTTGTAACTTTTGTTCTAGATCTGCATACGCTGTCAAAACCAAATCTGATTGCAATTCTTCAGGTAGTGGTAATCTTGACAAAGCGTCTGCTATTGGAACCTTCTTAGAATACACTATTTCGTAATTCAGAGATGCCATGAATATTTTCCATCTCTGCCAACGTGCATTGTGTTGCATTGGCACTGGTGTATACGAATCAAGCAATGATTTCGCAGTCGTTGTATCAGTGTATATTGTAAATTTTTGACCTGCCAGATATAAGTAAAAATGATTCAAAGACGAAACAATGGCTAATGCCTCTCTTTCTCCCTGACAGTAATTCTTCTGAGCAGGTGAAAGTGTAGCTGGAAAACACTCCACTGTTCGATGTTCACCATTTACCTTGTGCCCTAATCGTCCTCCAACACCGTAGCAAGAACTATACGTTTCTAGGATTATTTCTTTTGAAGGATCGAAAGGAATTATAGCAGGTGTCTGAACAATCTTATCTTTAACAGCCTTAAATTCCGATACACATTGATTAGACCACAACCATTTTTCGCCTTTCCTCAGAAGTCGATATAGGTGTGGTATTGTAGATGACAAGTTGTGTAGGAAACGGCTTTGAAATGCAACCATCCCTAAAAAACTTTGTAGTTGAACCTTATCCTTTGGCTCTGGACTTTCTAAAATAGCACGCACATGCTTTTCAGTTGGTGTGATTCCATTTGCCGTGAAACGTCTTCCTAAGTAAATCACTTCTTGCACTAGGAATTCAGATTTACTTACATTGACTTTAACATTATAATCTTTAAAGCGTTCCAGAACTTGTTTTGTTCTTAGGAAACATTCTTGTAGACTATCTCCAGAAATGATAACATCATCAATAAATGCTGCAACTCTTTCCAATCCTGTTAAAATTGAATCAATTACCTGTTGGAAAAGCTGAGACGAAACATTTGTACCAAATTGTAAACGTTGCATTCTGTACAAGTGAGAATCATAATTTAAACATAATATGTTTTGTGAGTCTGGATGCAAACTAACTTGTAAAAATGCTGAACGTAAATCAAGCCTGGTGTAGTACTTTCCTATTTTAACTTTTTGTAAAATATCAGGAAAATCTGGAAGAGGATACACTAAACCATCGGTTTGAAAATTGACTGTCTTCGAGTAATCTACACAGAAACGTATAGAATTATTTGATTTCTTAACTGGCACAATAGGACTAGCCCATTCTGAATGTTCTATAGGAGCTATAATATTCTGCTTACACATATTATCTATTTCTTGTTTTATTTGATCTCGTAATGAATATGCTATTCTGTACGCTTTCCTGAACACAGACATAGCATTCTTCTGTAAAGGTATTGATTGATACCTTGAAATCTTTAATTGGTGAACTAATATCTTCATTAAACAATTCTGCAAAAGATGTCAGTAATTGTGAACGACAGTCTTCAATGTTCATTTGTTTCATATTACTTGAATTATTTACGTCAGCTATACGTTTGTTCAAAATCATGTCTTTGCTATTTTGCCCTTGCACATTTGATGTTCGTGACATTCACTATATCATCAATCCTTTGCCGATGTACCTTTGGAGTATCCATTATTCCTGAACGCTGAATTTTCTAACAAGCATCTTGCAGCGAATCTTTTGATTCCAAACCTAAGCAAGCAAGTGTAGAATCTTCATTTTGAATGTAATCAGTTTCAGGAAACTCATTTAGAAGTTTGCTGCGCCAATCACCAAATAATATGTTCATTCCAACTCTACCAATTAATATATTTGTATTAATCTTATCGCCAACAACAAAAAGGCATCATGTACATTTTGCCATGATAGTAAAGTTTTAAGCTTAATTGGCCTGATAAACACAATCTTTCACCTGATATCGAAGTATATGAATTTAATAACGGACTCAGTGTGAAGTTGCCAATAATATTAGTTAACAACTCTTTGGAAATGAAATTAACAAAACTACGAGAATCGACAATAGCTTCTAACGATTGGTCTTGTATTATAATATTAATGTACAAAGGTAAACGTTCATTTCCCAATGAAATCTGATCAGATGCGTATTGCAAATTAGAAATAGATTCGTTTGCTTTTTTATTGTACATTTGTTGCGTGTTTGTAGTTAAAAAAGTATATGCACTATCTTCTTGCGCAGAGAATAAGCTAAGTTGAGAATTGCGTTCTCCATAACTATTACCTTTGATATCCAAATTACTGTTTCTCATTTTACAATTTCCTTTATACGCACTACCTAGGTAGATAAATTGACTGCAGGTTCCTTCCATTGTTTATTTCTTTCGAAACATGCAGCCAAGAAATGTCCTTTCTTCTTACAGAAACTGCAAATAGCATTGAATGCAGGACAATTCTCTTTGAATGTACAACCTAGCCTTGCACAGCGCTTACATTTTATATCATTTGCCTGACTTTGGCGTGATACAAATTTTTGGCTAAATGCAGTTAGGGGTTTAGATTGTGGCATGCCTTTGTATGCATTATTTGTTCCGAATTTTGATTCTCTTGTATCTTGTTGATTCTTTGAAAAATGAGCTTTAGCAAACAAATTGTTTGTACCGAATCTACGTGAGCCTTGTATTTGTTTATTTTCACCTACCAAAATGCATTTTGATTGACTTTATTTTTATTTGTGCGTATTATCTCATGTTGGAGTACTACATCACAAACCTTTTCGAATGTGTTGGGCATGTCTGATAGTAATCTCTCTTTTAGTATACTATCGGGTAGTCCAAACACGAGTTTTTCTCTAAGACGAGTGTCTAATTCATCTGTTGTAAACTCACAAGTTATTGCAGCAACTTTTAAACGATTTATGTACGATGTAGCTGTCTCATTTTGCTCTTGCTTTATTTGCATAAAAGCAAATCGTTGAATCCATTTATTAACCTGTGGTGCATATCTTTTTCGCAATGTATCAAAGAATTCCTCCAAGGTGCAATCTTGTGGATCCTTTGGACTTAATCTGTGTTCAAGCTCTTGATATGGTAAACTACCGATTACAGAAATAAGAGTAAACACTCGTTTCCTTTCTTGTATATCGTTAGCCTCAACAAAAGTCTTGAATCTTTTAATATACGAATTTATATCCTGGCTTGGGTCATAAGCCTCAAATGCAGGTATAAAACTTATGTGTTTTTCCATACTGGCTCACTTGGAATTAATTACTATAATTCTACTTACAGTAGTAATTATTTATCTTCTTTAATCCTCGTCGCCATTTTGTTATGTCCTAATATCAATGACATAAACAGAAATAAACATCTCAAGATTGGAACTTCATAATTAATATATTCAAACTTGGAACAAGGTGGATTACATTATTAAAACTTAAATCATCCATAAGACACATAAACAAGATGCATAATCGTTGCTATGCACAGACTATGTACATTGGCCATAACTGCTAGTTCATCACATACAATAATGTATTTTATAATATATATCAGTTACTTGATGTTTTCCCCCTTGGAATTTTGAACTAGTATGTCACATGGTGACTCTGTGCCAGAGAGATTTTCTTTATTAAAAAAGATAAAGCACACAACAATAAAACAACAACAAAAAAATGCCATCACCAAACGGATAAAAGTTGAAAAATAATTAGATGTAAAATAGTCCAACATCACAACACTATTGGTCATGACAGACGTGAACCAACGCTTATGCAATTGCAAAGCAAACCAAACACAGCTGTCCGAAAATCACTTAACAATGACACATTCCACGCGGACGTGGTTTTGTTTATTGTTTGTACTGTTGTAAAGTAATACACTACAACCAATATAAAAAGATAAATATAATAGTACAAATAGATAATGGCAATGTTAGAGGTCTGTTATGTAGTTTTGTATTTATCATTATTTATTTATTTTAAGGATTCCAGTATTATCTAATTTTGAGTCTCCTGGGAGACTACTGGTGTCCAGCAGTATTTCATATCAGTCTTGCATGATAAGGCAAGTTTGACAGATAAGAATGACGCAAAATACGCGGCTAAACTATTCATGTTTTCTCTCAGCCTTTTCTTCAGTCATTCAAAAAAAAATATTAAAAAATGGATGAATGAAGCACTATTCACAAGTCAAATTTCAGTGTGTAAGGTGAGAATGAAAAAAAAAATGCGCATCACTGACTGTGGTCTCGAGAGTGGTTACTTAAAAGAGGTATATTCTCACATTTCAAGTTGCTCCGTGAATTACGGCAGGAACATGAGGATGGGCATCATAAATTACATGTATATGTGGACACCTACTGCAAGTTATTAACGCTGGTAAACTCAGAAATTGAAACAATAGACATCCAACATCAATGAGACCCGTCGCAAAATTATGCGAAGTTGATCGTTTTGTTTGAAACAAAGCTCCAGGCCATCCGTCTTTCGAGCGGTTGTCAATCCTCAATCAGTTCATGCAAGACGTCAAACTTACCGTCCACATGCAATGTTTTGTTTCATTCTGTCTACACTAGTGCAGATAACTGCAGGCTTACAGGCTAACGAAGCTATGGTGTCGGGACCTACGGCCAGCATAATCTACTGTAGGATTGTGTGTTGTCCATATATGCTGAGTGACTCTTTACAGCACATCTATTAAAACGGTAGACGAGATTTTAGTCCTCAAAGATACGTGTTGATTTTAATTAAGCTAAGGGACTTGATACCGTATAATATGACGGAGCAAATAGCCCAAGCGCTGACGCACCCACAATTTGACTTTCAATCAATTCATTCAATCAAACCTTCCAGCCTAAGAAAAGCACTGCACATGCGTTGAGTTGAGCGTTTGATTTCGCCTTCGGGCTCGATTCGTGAATTCTTCGTTCAACCTCATCGTCGCGACAAATCCAAAGAGAAGCGTCGTGAAAAAATGGTAGAACGTCGAAACCGTAACGGGTCAAAAGTTTTTTTTAATGTGCCTTCTCAAGAGACTTAATAAAGATTATAAAGATTCTAAACCTTCCACCATTGCAAGTCAGCAAATCCAATTTAACGACACGATGAAGTGACGTGTTGTAAATTTAAGTAACTTTTCCTGCGAACACCAGCTCGATGAGACTTTTAAAATACGTTGTCTTCGTTAATGGATTAGGGAAATCTTTGTGAGAGTCTGTGCTTGAGAAGATTCCATCAAAAAGTTAGCAACGAGATGGCGAGTCTATCTGGAGAAGTTATGAGAGTTACACTCACATGGGAGCCTCAATAAAATTGATTTTTATCGAGAAAGTCGGGGTGCAGTCCACAAGCGCACAAAAATGTGAAAGTGTGTGCTCGTTGTATATGAAAGGTGCCACGAGCGCACAACATCCAGTGCTGCGTTGCCACATCTATGATTGTGTAATGGCTGGCCTGTGTAGAGGATCATTTAATTGCATAAAAAGTCAAATATCAAGAAAACTCATAATTATATATGAGTTGATATATAAGGTTTATCACATTTATAGTACGAATAGGCCTACAAGTACGTAATCGGATAATATTTCCCCATCCGGATGTGGTGTGATAGACATCAGCGCAAGAAATTCATCCTGGGCCTCAGAAGGTTAGGTTAGGTTAGGTAAGGCCCAGCCGGGGTCCCTTGAAGGCAAAAATAGATGACACAACGTTGCAACATCGCCGTGGATTTTGTGTGCTCGTGGTAGAGCCCAGCACATATATTTCTGCCGTGCGATGCGCGACACAACTCAAGAAGCAGTGTTGCTAATGGAGCAGATAGAAAAATCGCTGGAGTGCGCCGATGCACAGCTGTTACGTACAACAAGAAAATTGGAGAATTTAGGTCTATCTAACGTTGAGTTTTAAACGTCATGCATTTTACCAGGACTAGGATTATTAATATGTACTAACAAGTGGCTTTGTAAATTCGCAAAATATGGACTAACACATACGTAAAATTACCAAAAATGCTGCAAAGAAGACTTCTTCATAGTGATTCCTTATTTGAGGGATTTCAAACAAAATAAACACTATTATTTTCCATTGCATTAATGCACTGATGGCGTTCTAACTGTTCACTCCCAAAACCAGTCTACACTGGTACGGAACTGCAACGACAGATAATACACTACCACTGCTTTGAGAACTAATCATAGGCGCCGACTCCATGGGGCTTGGGGGGGGGGATGTGGGGGCAGAGCCCCTCAAAAAATTTTGCTGAAGAGGATCTAATGTATTATTTTGCTTCTCTTGTAGAGGTTACTCTGAATTGTGCCACATGAACTTAACTTTAAATACACATTTGAAATGTTCTAGACCATCAAATTTGGGGGGCAGAGACCGCTAAACCATCAACTTTTTTTGGGGGGGGGGGCTATGAACGGAGACAGCAAAACACATGACTTATTACTATTTACTAAGTATATAATTATGAGTATTGTTAACATTTTTACTAAAAAGAGTTTCAAAATAACGAGGTGATATGACAATTATACCAGTGTGTTGTTTAGTGAATTCTGAACAATTTGAGGTCGTAATTTCAGGCAATATTGATATGTACGATATTTAGTTATCCTCGAAATCTCTTCCTCTAGTTCAAAGAATAAGGGAAAATTATTCTAAAGTCTTTGAGTTTATTTAACACTGGCTTGCAGTAAAGTTTGCAAGGAAAACTTATGAAAAGTATATATTGCGAAAGTGGGAACGGCTATGATCAAAGGCATTATTGCTAAAGCACGGCGTGCTATGTGTTTATTTATTATTGCAAAATTAAATATAGAAAGTAAAATATTGTAGCAAGAACAAAAAAGTAAAACTATTTGCCTGCGATTTATGCTAGCATTTATGTAAATAATTAACTAAAGCTGTTAAATATTGTAAATATTCGCTATTTTTATGGGTACGTCAACACTAAGGTTCTTTGAACCCGTCACATGTATTTTCCTTACAAGTCTGTTGCGGACATTACAACACACCTATGCCCTCGTCGGGACTCGAACCCGAGACCTCCGATCAAAGCGAGTTGAACCGACCACCCAACACGCTCGGCTACCGAGGCCGGCATAAAACTGTTGTGTTTGGCCTCTTAATGTAAATACATAGCCTACTTTTAAATAAAAATGTTAATTGTTATCTAAAAAACAAATGAGCAGACACACGTCTTTCATGTTACATTCCATTTGCATGAGGAATATAATAGCTGCTTAAAAACTGCTATAGGAAGACGTAATATTTTTTCTTAAAAAAGGGAGGTAGTGAGTCACTCATTCATTTATTTCAGTGATCAGAGCCCCCCCAATAATTTTGACAAGTCGGCGCCTCTGGAACTAATAACATGCGAACGTGTTAAACCTCGACAATTGGACCACAACACTCCTCCTCAAGCAGTATTATTGCCTCTCTGTGATCGGCGACACTCGGTTGCCTTTGTTGTACATTTACAAACGATACCGGCTTCCACAACAATAACAAGTACATATACTGCGACAAGCTGCGCGTCTTTTTTTTTTTTTTTACTACGAACTTGTCACCCATCAAAGCATGGCAATTTTAACACAGAAAACAATATGTATCGCATTAAGCAGCAAAAATGACAGCCTCCTCTATGCAATTTCTACAAGAACACGTGCCGGAGCGAAGCGTTGAAATGCTCATGGAGCCACGTAATTTATTTCTTTTGAACAATTTCAAAATTATGAAATATGAACAATTTGTGAATTTTCCGAGCTTGGCTATGCAAGGTTTTTGATTTCAACTTTGACAGAAGTGGAGGCATTATGGAATTTAACGTTCATTAACAAACACACACTTTCACATATACACACGCAATTAACGCACACAACGTCAAACCGGTCAAATACTTAGTATGAAATAAAAATATGGTGCTTCCAATCCAACAAAACTCACCGTCACTTTACCTCCCTTTTCCTTCAGTGACAGAAATAGTGCTTCATTATTACAGTTGGCAACACTAGTTACTAGCTAGCCAATGAATATGCACTGCATAAAAGAAGCAACCACTTCGTCATGCTATATTGCCACATTACCGTCCCTGCCGAACGGTGTGAACCGCGAGCTGGAGCGCTATTCAATTGTTTTCAATGATGTTTGCGCGAGTGTGTCCAGGAATGGAATGACAATATGGCAACAATGGCGAAGGTTGGCGAGCAGCGTAGAACACGTGATGTTAAAAGAGAGGGAGACGAAACGAAAATTGGTAACTGCTCAATGGCAAAGACATGCGTGATGCATTTTTCTTTTCTATACATTTTTAACCACAAGCGCACGCACCCTTTTGTCTGTGCGCTCCCGGTTTACGGCCGAAAGTCGACACTAGAAAGATGAAATAATAGACAAACAGGATTTCATCACAATTTTTCATATTTTATTAATCGTCAAGAATTTTAAGTAGCTGCTCTTATTTGTTAGATTTATAAAACGATAATTTTAAATGTAGTATTGTACAGGAGAACATCAAATATCGGAAAAACCTTTAATAGAATCGCACAGACACAGAGTAACCGTAACAAAGAAAAACAAAGAAAACTTCAAATGACCTAGAGGTGGATTTAACAAATAAAAAAGGGGGCATCAAACGTGGGAGGTTGGGGTTGTACTGGAAGCAACAAACGAAACTCTCCAATAATGCTTGGGGAAAAACAATGATGTTAGGATTGTTGCGTGGAATCCTCTCTTTCCGAGAAATTTAATTATGAAGAAAGCCTGACTTTAGATATACTTTTTCATACGTCCTTTGGCAGTTTCGAAGATAATGCGGTGTGTACTTTGTGGTTCCTCACACCGATTAGTAATTTCAGTGCATGAGTGTGTATAAAGAGAGCTGAAAGCAGCGAGTGAAGTTGGTGACGATACATGAGCATGAGTTGCTGTGTCAACTAGTATTAAACCTAACAATGAGGATATGTTGTGGGAGTGTGGCAAGAAGAGAAATTGTAAGTGCAGGTCCGTAGCGAGGTATTGGCTGGGTGTGGAGACAGAGCCTAGGGCAACATGCAAAGAGGCGCCATTCAGATCCTTTTTCCTGAGATAACAGTCTGGTTTTATAAATAACTTTCAAATTTTACTTACAATAATGTGCAATACACACTTTATATCGATGTTATTTTCTTTTCAAACAGAAGGAAAATAAATGCAAATATATTGTGTATCCGTAACTATGTTACAAACTTTCATGCGTGATAAAGGTGGACAAAATCATCAATATGAGATAATGACAGAGGCATCTCCTGAACGCATGCGGTGCATGCTGCGCATGCGTCAATTGTGGGGAAAAAGGACAGCTTGCTCTGCGACGACATTCATGAGCATTTCTACATTCTAATTTCTTCATATAGGATAAAAGGTAAAGGTAAAGTGCTCCCCTGTGCTTATCACCACGCCATGAAGGCGTATAGGGGGGGTACGCCCCACACTTTCTTGATCCGGTCATGAGTGGGGGTGATGTGATCAGAATCACGCCCCTGACCGCCTTTACCCCCCAGGGTTTCCCCCAGGTACCCATGTCATTCGACGCTGGGTGGGCGCCGGGGCCGCTTCCAACGTTAGAAAAGTTCCCGGATATTAACCGGCCGGGGATCGAACCCGGGACCTTGAGCATGGTAGTCAGACGCGTTACCGACTGAGCCACCGCATGCGTCAATTGTGGGAAAATAATTATTACTTTCTTTCACTTCAGATCCAAGAAATGTAATATAAGCTTAGGTGAGCGCTCTCGTGTAAAATAAAAACTTCTCCTATATGAAGAAATTAGAATGTAGAAATGCTCATTAATGTCGTCGCAGAGCAGGCTGTCCTTTTTCCCACAATTGACGCATGCGTTCAGGAGACGCCTCTGGATAATGAACCCCTGTCCTGAAATGCTTCGTTCAGAAGTTATCAGGGTTCTAAAAACCATTGTGACACGAAGGGTATGCAACCCACAAAATTATAGGGGAACTGCATGAAAGGATAAGCAGCTTGTCCTTGAGAAACTATCAGATGTGGTGTTTGTGGACATAAGAGATAAGAAACTCAGTCAAAACCGTTTTTGGAATGTAGAAGGTTCTACGAAATCCCTTCTTTTGGGATACGAAATTAGCACAAGGGCTCTGGGTTTACTTTACCCTTAGGTCTAGTTCCGATTAACCCACCTGAGCATAAAATGGTCACAACGGTACATACCTAATTATAGAGCCCATATGAAGGATACATAATCATTACAATTACATATATTTCTGTAATATAGAGATAGAAATTATAAGTATATATATAGACACACATATATATATAAAAAATAAATTAAAAATATTTATTTTATATATATACACACTTTATCACACAATTTAAATATGAACTTATGTGTTTAAGCTTAAGCCATTGTGTTAATAGTGGCTTTACTGAAGTCCCTTAGGTTCATAGAACAGATGTCAATGGTGTTCTTCTTGATTAGCAAGTTATTGTAACTGGTGCACATTCTCCACAATGGAGATTTCTTTTTAATTTCGGATCTAGCCTTCTTTATAAGAAAAACTTCATTCTTTAGTCTAGTTTTCGACGACGGGATTCGAAAATTAATCTGGCAGAGTATATGTTCAGAATCTATTTCGTGATTTAACAATTTCCACAAGAATACTATTTCATGTAACCTTCTTCTGTGACACAGCTTGTCGTAGTTTTCAAATGTGAGGTAAACTTTCTGAAATTTGTATTTTAAAAATCTAAGAAATCTCGATTGGACTCTTTCAATTGCTACACTGTACTTTGCTGTGTCTGTATTCCATATAACAGATGCATATTCAAGTTTGGGTCTTACATATGAATAATACAAAACTTTTAGTGTACTCTTGAAATCCCTCCCCATTCTAAGAATAAACCCAAGGTTCTTGAACGCTTCACTAAATATTTGTTCTACGTGTTTATTAAAAGTAAGATTTGAATAAAAAATAACCCCTAAATCCTTGACTGTAAAATTTCTTGCTAGAGTATTGTTGTATATTTGATACTGAAATTCAACTGGGTTTTTCTTTCGAGTATATATTACATAATGGCATTTACTGATATTTAGTGTTAAATCATTGATTTTTGTCCACGTTTCTAACTTTGTAACATCATTTTGAAGTTGCACACTGTCATCTTGTTTGCTTATTTTCCTGTAAAATTTCAGGTCATCTGCAAACAACAATTTGTGTGAGTTTTCAAATGAATCCGGTAAATCATTAATAAGTAATGTGAAAAGAAGTGGCCCAAGGTTAGACCCCTGAGGTACTCCTGAGGTGATTCTTATCTCGTCGGATGTGTGGCCTTTATACGTTACGTACTGCTTACGGTTCTGCAAATAGGAAGCGAACAGTTGACGCAGTGGTTCAGAAATATTGAAGCATGCTAATTTACTTAATAGAATATCGTGGTTAACCAAGTCGAACGCTTTGCAAAAGTCGGTATATATTACGTCAACCTGACCTCCGTCGTCCAATGTTGAACTAATAAAATTGATAATATCGGAGAGATTGGTCAACACCGATCTACGTGGTACAAAGCCATGCTGAAACGATGATATTACGGGTTTTACGTGGGTAAATATGTAACAGTGCATGATTTTTTCGAATATTTTTGCTGGGGCTGATAATATACTTATTGGTCGGTAGTTTTGTTATTGCTTTTGGGAAGTGGACAAATTGCCGTGGCTTTCCATTTTTCAGGAAATTTGTGTTTTGCAAGAATTAAATTGTAAATGAGATATAACGGGTATTTCAATATATCACTGCAACCTTTGACTACATAGGGCGGTATCTTGTCCGGTCCGGCTGATTTCTTAGGTTTTAAGTTTTTAATTGCTTTTTCTACGTCTTCAATTCGTATCTCTGTAATATTAAGATTATCCAAAGTTTCATATTGTTTATGGTTAGGCGATACTTTCATGCCATATCTAGGGGGATCCTTTTTATACACCGACTGAAAATGCTGTGCAAAAGCTTCGACTACTGATAGTCGGTCTGACAACACTTTATCTTTGAACAGTACAGGATCTTTGTTACTTTTCCTGCTTTTATTTGTAACAAACGACGAAAACTGAGTGCTATCTTTTGCAATATTTATTTCCGAATTGGCAACATAACTGTTGTATGCATCAATAATGTCCTTCCTCACTATTGTTCGAAATTCGCTAAATTTATTGCAGTGGTATCGAAAGTCTCCCGCCTGTTTTTTCCACTTCTTGTGGTGATAATGTTTCCTACTTATATTTTTAATAATGCTGCTCGTAAACCAACACGGGTACTGTCTTTTGCGGCTTTTCTTTAAGGGGATACATTCATCGAATATTTTATATAGAATTTCATAAAACACGTCTGTAGCTTGATCAACGTCATTCTTTGTTTTCAATACATCCCAGTTCGTGTTTAGCAGCTTGTGATAGATGAATGGAAAGTGGGCTTTACTAAAGTTGTACTGTAGCTTATGACAAGTTTTGTCGCGGGTTTCTTTGACATAATTAATACTACTAGCAGCGAGGGATGGTGTGTGTCTTCAGGAACTAGTGGCTGTGTGTTTCGTGTTCCTGTTATTCCCTGCCCATTTATCAAAAACAAATCAAGTGTTTTCCCATTGCTATTTTTAATGTCGTTCAAGCTTTTTAATTGATATACACTAATAAAGTTGTTTAAATCGAAATACGTTGTTGCTGATGAACTAGTTAGATTGTAATTGCTATCAGTTATATCTGTCAGATTAAAGTCCCCACCTATCAGGAGTTTAGCGTCACCAGGTTGACAGTGCTTTTCTATGAACCTAAAGAATAAAGTGTATGTGTCTTTGTTACTACCAGGTGCTATGTACACAACGCAAATACATATAGTTCCTAATCCATTTAACCATAGTTTAATCAAAATGCAGTCTATATTCGGATGTAAACACGGCGAATCTATTAATGCACTCTTGACGTTTGATTTCACTGCAATGATTACACCACCACCCATTGTTTTACCAGACACTTTTTTGCTTCGGTCCCCCCTATATACAACATATCTTTCATAGAAAAGTTCACTATTCTCGTGGGAATCTGCTAACCAACTTTCAGTTAATAGGTAATCTTCTATTTTCTACCATTACTACATCATACATAACTAGCCATTATAGCAGTTGTTCAATATTGCATCTTCCACCGTCGCAATAAGCTCTGTTACATTCGCTCTAACATCTTAGGAGTCGTTCTGGCGATATCACAGACAACAAGGATTTTTGCCAGTAGTTATTTTTAACTATCCACAAATATCTCGTACACAATACTTTTTACGTGACCCCACAAAACATCAAGTGGGATAAGATCAGTCGTACCTGCTGGCACACCCTTCTCGTCATTATAGTTTTGGCTTATAACGTTTGAACGAGACGTTTCCAGATAGGGGTTCCATATCTGATATTGATGTTCTTGTCCCCTTCTATCATCCCTGAAAGTTTGTAACATGATCACCGAAACACCCTGTATAAGAAGGAAATTATATATATAAAATCAGTGGACCAAGGCCGCGCATAACGGATGAGAACAGGAGAAAGCGAATCGAAGGGGGAAAACATTGCGCACTACTGCAAACGGCTGGTAGCTGCACTCACTTCCCCTTTCATTAATTCATTGCTCGGGCTCTCTCGAGACATTACTTGTGCAGAGACGAGTTTTCGTTCACTCGCTCCAAACAGACTATGATGTTAATGTTTACCACATTTCCACGTTACTCCTGCCAACCATTCCTATGTACGTCAATGGGTACAACCTCTACAAAAATAAAATAACTTGGAATACTGACGTAGTAACACCAATACAGTATGTTGCAAGAAGATAATAGGGCCAATCCATGACAATGTTACCCTACCACTCAAAAATTTAAAAAATAGTCCAAATACTATTTAAATAACATTAAACTTAAGCTTTAGCTTAGTGCAGAACACTAAATAGTTACTAATTTGATATTTATATGTCCTTGAATGGCTTTAAAAATACAGATTAACAAAGAAAAGTGGAAAATGTGATAAAGTTTGTCTTTTTTACATTAAGACTTGATGTATAAGCAATGCTCTATAAATTTGCAATTTTCACAAATAAATTTGTGAAATGATGTTCAGTTAAAGTATTAGGTGAGTAATATTGCATTAAATGGAGTTAATATACGAGGTATTCACACAAGTCACATCCGGAACTTTTCTAAAAAAATAACAACAACAAGTAAAAATGTTTTCGCTGGAATAAAAGACACGAGATGAAAGGTTACAATCTACATCCTCCTCAAAAAAATATGATGGATATAAAAGTTGTAAAAATTCACAGAGTTTTCAAGTTGTGTGGTGAAGCGTGTGATTGTCACAGTCGGAACTCATGATTTGGCCCAGTTACCTTTTAAAACGGAAACTCGAAATTAATCGAATCAAGACGTACCCTTGACAAACACCCCGACGAAGGCGACAAGGAAAACCATCGCGACGGGATATCTTGCCACAAAATCGACATTTAAAATTGCATTACTGAAATCATATGGGTTCGAGGCGAGCTGCAGACAACCACAAACGGATTTCCTATAGAAAACTCCGTCTGAAACTAATTGTTCTGGCCTGTTTCCACGTCTAAATGCGGTTATACGCGTTGGCTTAACTTCAGTTCTGTCGAAGGTCTAATTAGTGGAATTCCTTACGTCTCCCACCAGTCGGGATTCTCCGTGTTTACGGTATATGAAAAGCTGTAAAGCAAAGATGAAAATTTTTGCATTAGAGGGGCGGTTTCACATCCAAGCTGGTTGAGCAAAGTGACGTCAAAGAGATATCATACGCCCAACAAGACGAAACTAATATGTGGTCGTAGGCTACCACAGAAAGCTTCTTGTTTTGAATTCATATTTATGTTGCGGTGTTAAGGGGTGCAATTCTCTAAATGCACTCCAGGCCCCCGTGGTGGAGTGGCTAGCACATCGCGCTACGACGCTAGGGGTCCTGGTTTCGAATCCCGGCAATAGCATGTAAATGTTTGTGAGTGTCCACTCGTCAATTTCATCACTCATCCCCATCTTCGCAATTAGTCGAAGTGACACAAAAGCAAAATAAAATAAAGCTAAAAAATCAATCAAATCAGAATGCATTCAACCTCACTTCAGCGCACCCTGAATACCTTTTCTTATACTTACTTATTGGGAAAATTTCAGCACATTTCAGCCATTCTACGCTGAAAATCGTCAACAATGACGAGAGCAAAATTTTAAAAAAATAATAATATACGAGGGTTGGAGAGTAAGTCATGGCAACTCTATTTTTTGGCGAGAACGCGAGTCCTTCATAGCCAGGGGGTTCTGTTGTGACTATCGATGCGTGTTTGCATTGGCCTTTCATGAATTTCGTCGTATCATCATTCATCCTCATCGTTGCGATTTCTCAAAAGTTGTAGAAACGCGATGCTAAATAAACGAATGAATACAATAAAAATAAAAGCATTGCGTTATTTATCACCGACCGCTGTGGCGAAGTGGTTAGCACACCGTACTACGACGCCAAGGGTCCTGGATTCGGATCTCGGCCTGTGCATAGGCGCTCCTTGTGAGTGTCCCTTCATCAATTTCATCATATCATCACACATCCTACCGTCGCGATTAACCAATGGAGGCAGAAAAGGGACGCAAAATAACAAAATACGCATTACTTAGCATTGTTTCTCTGCCACTTTTGACTTACCGCAAAGATGAGGATGAATTCTGATTGCAGCGATGGCGCCCAGGGAAGGAAACGAACCCGGATCCTTCGATATTGAGGCCAGAATTGGTCACTTAATATTCTGAACCACTTTGGCGCTTTAGAACCTATTTCTTCCGAGTAGTAGTTAAAGAGAACGACAGGTTTATTAAAACAGTGGCTAATCTTTAATGGTTTACAATATGGACGTGCAAATCGCCACCTAAAACATAGATGATCGTTGTGCTGTAATATTTACTACAACGTACTTGATGTCATTATTATTATTGAGATGAAAATTGGGGTGGTAAAGGGTAGTCAAAAACTGAAGCATGTATAGACTGTCTACTTTTCACAATATAGGTGGCAGCACATTACAGGAGAAGAGACCCTTGCCGCAACACATTAACATTCAAACCACCTGGCTTTACACTGCGACGAAAGTCATACGATAATACCTACAGGAAGTTTTGATGAGATTAAACTCTTGATACTGCCTTAATTTGCATAAGTACTTGAGATTCCTCGCGTATATTCAATTTACCCTTTCAACAGTTCACTCCGCAGATGTGAATTACACACGTTAATGTTAGGTAAACTAAACTACGTCTGGAATCAAAGCTGGTAATTTTCGTCGCTAGAAATACATCCTTGCTCTTGACTCGGAGTAGGACGTGTCTTCTTGTGCAAACAGTTATGATAATTCTCTGAATGTTGGTGCTAATTGTTTTACATTAGCATGCAATGTTAATTGGACATTATCCAGCGTCTAGTGCTTTTTTTAACTATACGTATTGCAACACTACACTCTTTCCCCGGAATCTCTTGGGCGAGCGAACGAAAACAAGTTTCTGCGCAAGAAGGCCCGACCAATGAACTCGTGAGAAGGGAAACGAGTGCAGCTACCAGCCGTTTGCAGCAGCGCTCACTGCCATCTCTCATAAGCTTATAGGAGAATGTGGACGCCGTTTAGCTTGTAGCTTGAGTTTGGTTTAAAGCCCACTTTACGCATAGATAGGCTAATCGGGACTGGACCTACAGTTTAAAGTGGGATACAGACTAATGTGCAATGTGCCTCCACCAGATATAGGGTACCCATTCTAGGACCATGATAAAATTCAAGTATAATTCCAAGCTTTCAAGACAAACTTTAAAAAAATTCAAGGGTACAAGCAGATAAGCAGATATTTTTCTCTATTTCAATCCTCACGTATTGCCGCAGTATAAAGGGTATGTGCGATTCCAATGTAAACAAAATTTATAATTCAATTCAATTAAACAGTATATTTAAAATATTTAATCTAAGGAGCACAGTTTATTCTCAGACTCGAAATACATATACCAACACAAGTCACAAATGTAATGCGATGTACTAATCTACGAATTGTATAAGAATTTGAAACACTAATCAACTTCAAGATACTAGGTCATTCAAATATGACCGGGACTGATTTTTTAAACCAAATCCTTTATTGTTAAATACATATTTGCACATGTCACCCTTCAAAGTACTCCCCTCCAGAGTCCGTACATTTTTTCCAACGTTCTGGAAGCAACTTAATGCTCTTTTCATAAAAGTTTTTCGGATGGCTGCATATCCACTCCCGAACACTGCCGATGACGGCGTCGTTATCCGCAAACCGCATGCCTTCCAAGTCTGATTTAAACCGTCCAAACAGGTAGAAATCACTTTGGGCCAAATCGGGACTGTATGGCCGGTGTGGCACAAGGTTCCATTTCAATTTGCTGAGGGTTGCCATAGTTGGTTTGGCGGTATGGGGTCGTGCATTGTCTTGAAAAGGAAGGCGACCCGCATTCCCACCTCTCTTCCTCTTGGATTGGATCTTTTCCTTCACTTCTGTTGTCAGGAGTTCTGAGTAATAAGCTGCAGTGACTGTTCTGGCATCTGTAAGAAAGTGTACATGGATAACCCCCCGCCAGTCCCAAAAAAAGGTGCCATCACTTTTCCTATCGAACGGGTCCTCCGCGCTGTCTTGGGTCTGGGAGAACCGGTATGCCGCCACTCACGTGATGACTGCTGGGACTCATTCTCCACGCGCTCTCGCCCGACCCTGTGGCCGAGTGATGTCGACCTCCATGGCGAAGTAGTTAGCAGAGCGCGCTACAACGCCAGGGGTTCCGAGTTCGAGTCCCGGGTAAGGCATGGGTATTTGTGATTGTCTGTCCTGAAAAAGTCCTGAAATAAAAATAGAAATGTGAATGAAATGATATGAGTGAATGTGATGGGGGAAGCTTCCGCTTAGGGGGCTTTCCTTTTAAAAAAAGAAAAAAAAAAGTGGTTAGCACATCGCGCTGCGACCCCAAGGGTCCCGGGTTCGAATCCCGGTCGGGCTTGGTTGTTTGTGAATGTCCATTCATCAATTTCATCATTTCATCACTCATCCCCATCTTCGCAAATTAGCCAAGAGCCACAAAACGCGAAGTAAAATAAACTAAATCAAATCAAATCAAATCCACGCGCTCTCTTCCCTTTCTGAAGTACTTATCCCACTCAAACACACGGGTTCGCGAGAGACACTCTTCCCCATACTGTTGTTTGAATCTCTTCAAATTGTCAGATGGCTGGACGTTTTCTCCAACGAGAAATTTGATCACAATGAGTTGTTCCACGGTCAGCGGCACCTTCTGTTCGCTCTCGCAACACCCAGACACGACTGATGAGGTTCTAACCTGCGCGGGAGGGGAGGTAGGGGTTGTGGCTCTATTCTCCCAAGGACGTACAACTGCTGCGCATGGTAGGTTGTTTGAAAAAAAAATCAGACGGTCATATTTGAATGACCTAGTACCTTACAATAATCTTCCGTCTGTCACATAGATTGTTCTGCAAAGGACACTAATTGAGAGAATTGTCTTATTTTCAACGCAGAGTTTCCTCCTTCCTCGATAAAAATAAAAAATAAACTGTGAATAACTTGCCTCAGGACATTTATAAATAGGCATAAATTCAATGGGTTAATAAAAATTGCAATTTATCACGTCTAGGGAAAAGAATTCAGAATTCTCGGGAGCCATTATTCACGAAAAATTCCAGAAATTCCAGGTGAATAGCCATCCTGGAAACAAACAAATATTTTCTTGTGCTATTATACAGTTTAAAATGTATGTACCAGTGGCGTGGTGTGACTTTTTCAAAAGTGTTAACGATCGCGGTCATCAGACGTTATCATCTCCAACCTACACCCCCCCCCCAAAAAAAAACATGCCTTTGATCTGGATTTTTGTTCATTTCGTTTTTGTTTTTTTGCAATCCGCTCAGTGATTTATTTAGCCACAATCACTCCTAGAAAGAACTACCACTCATGAGAGAGTTACCGCGAAAATCCAGTGAATAGTAGTCGAGCCTAGTCAACAATCTCTGTTTCTTTGCAAAGAGGTGGAATGGGGAAAAAGAACCACACATTCGGGTCAGTTTGACGTTCCTGCGTTGAGCAGACGACAGAATTCCCCTCCTCCAGCGGTGGAAGGGAAGTCCAGATGTACGTTCTACTGTTGCCAACTTAGTTTTTTGTAGCAAGGTTTGTCCAAATCACGAATCGCATCAAGTAGCTACTTATCGTTTCGTCTATTACGTAAACGGTTTCAGTTGTAGTTAAATCCAGCTTTGGCTTTGCAGTCTAGCTCTTGTTGCTTCAGAGAAATAGTATCCCGTTTTAGGTGGGATTTAGCTCTTTTCTGGAAATCCAATGTGACAACACTTGCTGATCCGGTAGGGCGCAGCGGCAACAGGGCCCCTAAATAGGCATATGAATAACCCCGTAGCACACTTGCCTCCAAGTCTTCCCCCGCTGTTCCCTTGCATTGCGCCCTTTCCTTGCCTCTTGAGGGTAGCGGAACGGCCTGTCGGCTGCAGAAAAAATGTCCTCTGCAATATACACTCATCTCGGTTAACTTATTTAACAATGTTGTTATTTTATTAAGAAAAAACTTTTTTAATTTCTTTACATTTTTCTGTTACCTGCGGTAACACCGGTATGTACTAAAGATATTAGTAGAGTAGTGGCACCGGTTGACCAACCGAAAATGGGGCTCCGTGGGGCTCGCAGTGTTGCCAACCCCTTACTTGAAAAAATCACCAAGGTTTTTTGTTTTTGGGTCTAACCTAACCTCAAGCAAGGAGCTGGCAACACTGCTTGAGGCTTTTCTCGCAGTGTGGCCAACTCCTCACTTGAAAAAATCACCAAGGTTTGTTTTTGGGTCTAACCTAACCTCAAGCAAGGAGCTGGCAATACTGCTTGAGGCTTGTTTCAATGGATTTTTCTCGTAAGGCGAGCCTTATTTTCTTGCAGTGTTACCAACTCCTCACTTGAAAAAAATCACCAAGGTTTTTTATTTGGTCTAACCTAACCTAAAGCAAGGAGCTGGCAATTCTGCTTGAGGCCTTACAGTGCATAAAGCAATTTGCCAACCTACTGGTATTTTTGCCATAGTTTTTTACAAAAAAAAAAAGAGAGAGGGAAGAGTTAAACAACCGACAGTATTGCCAACACCTACCTACAGTTTTTTTTACTTGGCAAGGGTTTAGCCAATTTAGCAAGGAGTGCCGGCAACAAATATATACTGCCGTAAAAGAGAAAGAGATGGATGGATGACAACACAGTATGTGTGTGCGTGTGTGCGTATAATATGTAGTATTATTAACTAGAGTGTGTTGGCAACCCACCTGCAACTAAAAAAGATAGAGATACCTATTGCTGTAAGATAAAGAGAGAGACCTAGAGCTGGCAACAGTGGTGAGCGAATACGTATTATTTCCAAGCCCCGGGCAACACTGGCAACATCAATTGCGGTTCAGTGTTGCCAACTCACCTCAAGAATATTTCACCATATGATATTTTACAGGCGAAGCTAACCTACGAATGGGAGTTGGCAATACTGACTAGTGGAGGTAGCCGGGGCTGCGTCCGAATCAGCAACAGATGTTACCTAGAGCGCTGTTCCATCCGGGACTCAGCCAATCTCTGTTGTCCGAATTTGCGGTAGACGTGGAGTTGGAGGGAAGAGCAGAGAGGCGCGACAGATGCATGCTTGAACTCGCTGTGACGCTGCGCTTGGCAGCCATATTCTAATTTTTATTTTGTACAGACAATATTTACTGATTAGAGGATGTAAAACTCAGTTATATTTTAATATTTTATCGATAATACTGAATGCAGAAAAATTGTAAATGATGAAATAGCGTGTTATATTTTTAATATGAGTAGTAAATAGGTGGAAATTATTGTCATGTTTGTTTGCGCCCCAGAGCGCGGTGGGTGAAGTTTGGGCTGACATCTGGCGGGAAAAGTGACAGCCGTACTACAAGGGGACATGCAGATTCGGACGACTTGGACGTGACTTCGATGGTATGCGAGAGCAACGGGAGAGAACGGGATGGAGTGCTTGCCAATCCGGACACGGCTTTTTCTCTCGGGAACGATGTGCCACACACACATGCGCGCGCCTATTTATCTATCATGGGTAGATCATGTTCTGCGCATTTATTTGTTGCGCTGACACAGCGTGATGAGTAAATGCATTTTCTTATTTTTGAAGTATGAATGCACCTTATCGTAATCTTCCAAGTCCCGGGGGTACCAATGTTTGTATATCGCGATTTTTGTAAACCTCTCTCGGGAACAATGTGCCACACACACACACACACACACACACACACCAACATTGCTGTAAGATGAGGAGGGAGAGAGACCTATAGCTGGCAACAGTGGTGAGCGAATATGTATTATTTCCAAGTCCCGGGCGCCAATGTATATCGGGATTTTTGTAAACCTCTCTTGCGGGAACGATGTGCCACACATGTGTGCGCGTGCTTCTTATTATTTTTGTATTGTGATGCAAACAAACAAATAATAATTGTTTTTTTTAGGATTTCTGGCCTCTATAACCTCGCCAGGGTGCGTGGGTGCTCAACACCAGTTCTAACGGTCATAGCTATCAAAAGCCTAATGCCTCTGTAGAGTTTTGTGAGTTATTATTTTTTTTAATTTGCGCATCGAACTAACTTATATTGGATTTTGATCGTAGTGTGCAGTGTTAATTTGATCAGAGGTGCCTTATCGGCTGGATTGTTGTTATTCTGCAGCACCGTCGAGGTGAAATCCAAATTGTACATGTGCTTGTCGAAATGCTTTTGTATGCGTGGAAGAGTGTGCTTGGACCAGTAGGGAAATTTATTTTTCGCACCGAGGTCTGTCGCGAAAGTCTTCGTGCTTGAATTATGCGAGAGAGTTGTTGTCGAAGATTCGTCCAATAGGAGTTGGCAACACTGACTAGTTGCTTCACAAATTTTTTTGTTTTTTTTAAATATATGATATTTTACAGGTGAGGCTAACCTACAAGTTACAAGTTGACGGCGTAATCTTCTATAAGATGATAAGTATGCAATAAGATGAAGAAGATGCTAACTGGCAATAGCGGTGTTAATGTTTCCAGTTTTCTACCCCCTCTCACCGGGCTTCCTCCCTCTTATGGCGCAGTGGTATTTAAGGATTCGATACTTGTACAAGTGGTTTTTGAAACTGTAGGTCCACCCCTGATTAGTCTTACTTACAGGGGACTCTTGTAAACACTACGGGAGCGAAAAAACATGCATACTTCTGTTTTTCCACATGTATGTATGTATGTAATGCGATTTGTGTGGGGGACAAAATTTTGAATTTACGGCTTAATTAATCTGCATGAATGCTTAATGTTTGATTTTTTTATTTCTAGTTTGATATGAGATACACACAATTTTTATTTTTTGAAGTACAGTTAATATTACCTAGTTTGGGTTAAGCTGTAACATACAACTAGCGATCGACACGACCACCTGACACATAGACAGAGAGAGTGTGAGTAAATTCAAAGTGTGATCTATTGTGAACTAAACTAACCTCACTCACCCACCCACATATAGTCTTACAGGTAACTCAAAAAGCAGAAAGTAGTATATAGCATGACAGGTCGATCTATCGTAAACTAAACTAACCTCACTCGCCCACCCACATATAGCCTTACAGGTGACTCAAAGGCAGAAAGGCAGCTATATCACTTGTAAGGGCCAACACACAAGATTTATTGCAAACTAAATTAACCTACGACATAAGCCATGGACACATCTTCCAGATAGGGTATAAGCAACTCACCTCTTGCAATTGTATAACGAAGAAAATTAACCTACAGCTGGCAACACTGTTTGAGTTGCTTTCGACGAGCCAAACTCAAATAGGCTCTACAGCTAGAAGCTTGAAACATATACCCTTGCAGAGTATGCCAACTTACCTCATGTAAAAATATTACCTAGTACGGTTAAGCTGTGACATACAACTAACGATCGACACGACCACCTGACACACATACGGAGAGAGTGAGACAGCTTATATGCAATATATTCCTACACATGTACTGGGTTTAAAAGGTAACTTGCAACAACTATTTCACTTATTCCCTATCAAAATCTCCTAACCACATGTTTTTGATACTTGCCGCCAGAATATGGTGGTTTTAGACTGTAAATTCAACCCGATTATTCTATTTGTGTATGATGTCTGCATTTGGAATATTTTATTCTTGGCATACGGTATTTTGCGCGCTCCAGTAATCTTGCGCTCGATTCACGGAAGCTATGACGTGTATTTCCTGTTTCGCGAACATGCGAGAATTTTTCACAATAGATAATATATTGCAAGAGCGAGTTGTTTGTGTATATAAATCTAGTTTTGGAAATAGACATGAATATAATGTCAAAAATTATTGCATAACTTAAAAATATTGATATTTATTGCACTAGCAAAGGTAAATGTGGAATGCCCCGACCCCTCAGCTGTTAGGTTAAACACCATAAAAATTTTATTACTGATAGCAAGCATTCTCATATCGACAAAACAGATCTAGTAATGAGCTGTTTTGCAAGTCTCCCGAGTGAAGGAATATGATGCTACTATAAACTGTAAACAAGATATGCAGTCCCTCGCATGAGATGTACGAGGCTTATGAACCTCGACCTATAGAGTTGTACAGTGTCTCTCAAAAGTTTTAGGACAACGACCTTTTAAACTAGGCAACCCAATTTACACAAGGTGTTGGTGGGTTGCATGTAGAGTTAGGCTCAATTTCAGGGTTGCCACATGCACAATAAATATTTATAAAATACGCGAAAGAAATAAAAACAAGTATTAGTGTATAAAAAGTATTAAAAATATCAATATTATATCGCAAGTGACAAAATTCTTTCTGAAAGAAAAATAATAGGTTTTCTAGCATTTCATCGCTGATGAGTCTACAGAAAGGAGAAGAGGTGAGAGAAAACGAGAGGTGACAAATGACAGGAGAAAGAGAAAGCGAGAGGAGAAGAGGAAAAGTAGAGGAGAGAAGAAAGAGAGGATAGACGAGGAGAGGAGATGTAGTGAGGAGAATGGAAAAAGATTCTAGGAGAGATGAGGAAAATGGAGCAAAGAAGAGAAAAGAGAAGGGAAACGAGATGAGAGAAGAGTGGAGAGTAGAGTAAAGGAGAGAAAAAGAGAAGAACGAAAAGAAGAGGAGAAAAATGCGTGGAGTCGGAAATCTAAGACAGGAAAGGAGATACGAGGAGTGGAGATGAGTGGGATGGAGATAAGATGCGAGAAAAGTAGGGAAGGCGATATGAGATAAAAGCAGAGCAGAAGGTGGGGAGAGAAGAAGGAGAAGGAGAAGAGAAGAACAGAAGGGACTGAAGAGAAGAGGTAGTTGCAGAAAATATCGTCTCAGCGTCAAGAATTGATGCATTGGTCAAATTATCGACATGAAACATTCAATAACATTTTGAAATGTATTGGAGAATGTATTAAATCGGTGCGAAATGCCTTTTGGCTTAGTTCAGAGCAAGGTAAAATCTTCCATGTAAGATCTTTGATTTTACCTGCGATTATACCACTAAAAACATGAATGTAATTTTAATATTTATAAGAATTATCCAATTTTTGTCCAATTCTCGGTTCGTTGAAATGGAGATTTTGTAATTTAATATTTCCCCTCCCCCCATCGTTCATTCCAAACTGAATCAATCCGTCTCACAAGGGGTGAACAATGAACACAATGGGATAGGTCTAAAACTTACGAAAATTTTCTGCCACCGGAAGGGTTTGAACCTACGACCATCAGATTGACAGTCCTGAACGTTAAACACTACACTACAAGCTTTCGCTCCTGAAAGTAAGTAGATGGAGCTGACCAATGTGAAATGTAGATGCAACTCTCCTCCTACATGTAATGTGCAAACAATACTTGTTTGTAACAAAGAAAACGAAGGTAGTACGACTCGGAGAAAATATTTAATGGAGAATTGCACATGATGAGAACTTTTCATTCGATATTTGCGGAGGTATCCTTGCATTGAACTCGAGTGGGAAAAGGGGTAAAATTAGTATGTCCTGAATTGCCACAAATATAAATAGTTATTTCATTAATATTTGTCAATGTCTTTGAAGCAGTACACAATTATCGTTAAAGTATTATAATTCACGATCTTATACTTGAAAATATCCCTTTGAACGTGTGTCAATTCATTTATTTGTTTTGTTTTCTTTTAATTCCATTTGCAGAACAATGTAGCTACTATACACTGCTATTACAATTAATGTTACCATGCTCTTGTTTGTAATAAAAGGAGAATTAAAAAAAGAACACCTCCTAAGGAGGATCGAACCTGGGACCACAATCAATGCTTTCAAGAACTCTAACCACTACATCACGCCCTTACTTTCGATTGAAACAACAATTTTTAAGTATTCTGTCTCTCCAATATTGTAAATGAAGTTGGGTATACATGTGGTTGAACTTTTACTTTAATTTTGGATTGCTTTCTTGTAGTATAGCAGATATCTTCGAGAAATAATTTTCGAAGTGATGAAGAAAAACGAGAATATTGTTAGTTGTGAAAATGCGAGTTATTTCTTCTAACTTATTATTGTGATTACACATTATTAATGAAAAATATCTAGAGGCTTGAACATTGCAGGACGATGTTCTTTTCCTGTGATACTGCAACAGACGAAATGCTTGTTTACTGACGCAAGTCTGGTGTTCAGAACAGTCTTATGAAATGTATTTGCTGTTGCGTAAGGTAACACGAAATAATTACACCGTTTGCGAACTACCAAATCTGCGCAACGTTAGATGTAAACAGGCGGAAAATTTTATTCTTCACACTTGACAGTATTAGTCAAGAGAGACTCGTGGGACACTGTGTTAAGGTGCTGGAGTAAATCCTTCTTATTTTTCTTCCTCGAAGGACAACAATTTTTATAGTAGAGCAACAGTAGTTCCGCTCTTCCTTATTTCTTTTAAATTCTTCCACATTCCTTTAATTGGGTTAAATATAAATAAAAGTATTGCTTGCATTTCTGTCATTGACGTAGACCAGGCCAGTACGCAGGATTTCTTTGAGGGAGTGGCCAGACCATAATGTGTGTGTGTGTGTGTGTGTGTGTGTGTATAAGAGAGAGAGAGAGAGAGAGACAGATATTACAAAATAGTTCAAATAGTGCGAGCGCGATTCAAAAGTCATGATAATTCTATGTTTAGAAAATAATATATTTATAAATTAAATGTTGCGTACTAGGAATTATTATTACAATAAAGAACATGTCTAATTGTGAGTTAAGAAAACAACAATAACAAAGAGACATTCTCGCATCACGATTGCAGTTCGAAAAAGTCGGGTCAGGGATTGAAAGTAGAGCACTGTCCTGACTAAATCGGTGAATCGGACGTCTGCATTATAAAACTAAAACCATCCAATATGCAGCCTGAAGACTTTTCCGCAAGAAACAGATTCATTTATGTAAGAACAAAATTGAAATGTTTACACATTTCTAAAATCGACGATGTTATTTTCGTAGTTATTGATAGGTTCTAGTGTTGCCCACGGGACGAGACGGGACAGGCTTTTAAAAATTCGAGACGAGACGAGATTGACCATGTGTCATAAGACAAACGAATATTTTCGAGACGAGACAGCATTTCCACGAGGCTCCACGAGACTAGACAGGCCAAAGTCTCGTCTCTTGGGCAACACTAATAGGTTCACATTTAAATATTTCAGGGTTCGAGGGGGGCATGCCCCCCAAGGCCCCCCTGGATACTGGCCTGACGTTAGTGACGTAGACAGTGGGAGAGAAATTTTGGAGAATCTTTGTATTAAATTTATTATTTACATCCACCTTATGCTCAGATAGGTTTATTGACAATCGTGAACTTTTCGTTTAATAGATAATATTTGGTTTTAAACGACGGGAGAACATTGGTCTAATTTTCTTTATTGCTCTTTTGTGAGAATATATACTTCTACAATAGCAATCGCGTTCGGAAACGGTGAAAAAACATGACTTGGTTTTCAATGGCAGACAATCTTGGTAGCGTAGCTTGCTCGCGTTCAAGTGACTCACTCACGCTATTCAAGGTCGCTTCTTATCGCAAAACATTGTCTGTCGATGCACCCAGCAAGTTACGAGTGACCAGAGTCGAATTTTAAAGAGAATCTGAAGAATGATAGATTTCATCAGAGGCGGCTAGGTGGGCACTAGCTCAACATGCAATAGTTTAAGTGATAATTTCTGACAACCAAGAAACCTTATTGAATAAGTATTGGGATAGTAATACGCGTACCCGCTCCTTTTTAACAATGTAAGCTCGAAGACAATCTGTATTCCATTTGTTTGTATTGGCAACTTGGTCAACTTGAGGTTATTATAAGGAACTATTTCCTAGATGTTCATGTAACCGTTATAAAATTACAAATAAAATATATTCACAAGCGTAGATATACTAACAACGAAGAAATAAATTCAGAGTTAATTTTCAAATGCATGTGTATAGAGTAATTCTAGAAGTACAGAGCTATATCAGAGTATTGAACTTCTTTTTGCAGGATAACGTTTACAATATTGACGCGACAGAATAATTAAGAACTGTTTCTTAGTGCGTATGGCGTAGTGTATTGGTTAGAGTTCTTGAAAGCATTGATTGTGGTCCCAGGTTCGATCCTCCTTAGGAGGTGTTCTTTTTTTAATTCTCCTTTTATTACAAACAAGAGCATGGTAACATTAATTGTAATAGCAGTGTATAGTAGCTACATTGTTCTGCAAATGGAATTAAAAGAAAACAAAACAAATAAATGAATTGACACACGTTCAAAGGGATATTTTCAAGAATAAGATCGTGAATTATAATACTTTAACGATAATTGTGTACTGCTTCAAAGACATTGACAAATATTAATGAAATAACTATTTATATTTGTGGCAATTCAGGACATACTAATTTTACCCCTTTTCCCACTCGAGTTCAATGCAAGGATACCTCCGCAAATATCGAATGAAAAGTTCTCATCATGTGCAATTCTCCATTAAATATTTTCTCCGAGTCGTACTACCTTCGTTTTCTTTGTTACAAACAAGTATTGTTTGCACATTACATGTAGGAGGAGAGTTGCATCTACATTTCACATTGGTCAGCTCCATCTACTTACTTTCAGGAGCGAAAGCTTGTAGTGTAGTGTTTAACGTTCAGGACTGTCAATCTGATGGTCGTAGGTTCAAACCCTTCCGGTGGCAGAAAATTTTCGTAAGTTTTAGACCTATCCCATTGTGTTCATTGTTCACCCCTTGTGAGACGGAATGATTCAGTTTGGAATGAACGATGGGGGGAGGGGAAATATTAAATTACAAAATCTCCATTTCAACGAACCGAGAATTGGACAAAAATTGGATAATTCTTATAAATATTAAAATTACATTCATGTTTTTAGTGGTATAATCGCAGGTAAAATCAAAGATCTTACATGGAAGATTTTACCTTGCTCTGAACTAAGCCAAAAGGCATTTCGCACCGATTTAATACATTCTCCAATACATTTCAAAATGTTATTGAATGTTTCATGTCGATAATTTGACCAATGCATCAATTCTTGACGCTGAGACGATATTTTCTGCAACTACCTCTTCTCTTCAGTCCCTTCTGTTCTTCTCTTCTCCTTCTCCTTCTTCTCTCCCCACCTTCTGCTCTGCTTTTATCTCATATCGCCTTCCCTACTTTTCTCGCATCTTATCTCCATCCCACTCATCTCCACTCCTCGTATCTCCTTTCCTGTCTTAGATTTCCGACTCCACGCATTTTTCTCCTCTTCTTTTCGTTCTTCTCTTTTTCTCTCCTTTACTCTACTCTCCACTCTTCTCTCATCTCGTTTCCCTTCTCTTTTCTCTTCTTTGCTCCATTTTCCTCATCTCTCCTAGAATCTTTTTCCATTCTCCTCACTACATCTCCTCTCCTCGTCTATCCTCTCTTTCTTCTCTCCTCTACTTTTCCTCTTCTCCTCTCGCTTTCTCTTTCTCCTGTCATTTGTCACCTCTCGTTTTCTCTCACCTCTTCTCCTTTCTGTAGACTCATCAGCGATGAAATGCTAGAAAACCTATTATTTTTCTTTCAGAAAGAATTTTGTCACTTGCGATATAATATTGATATTTTTAATACTTTTTATACACTAATACTTGTTTTTATTTCTTTCGCGTATTTTATAAATATTTATTGTGCATGTGGCAACCCTGAAATTGAGCCTAACTCTACATGCAACCCACCAACACCTTGTGTAAATTGGGTTGCCTAGTTTAAAAGGTCGTTGTCCTAAAACTTTTGAGAGACACTGTACAATGGATGTTTTTTTTTTTAAGCATAGCGATGTGTTTTCGCTTATTTCAATGTCATCGAGCGGGCATGTAAAGAAGGGGAGAGAAAAAAAAAGGAGGAGGGGTTATAACGGATAATTCATATTTCGATTTCAATATTTTTGCTAGTCACGATTCACCTGCTATCTAGAAGGACACTGGACGATGGCTAAAAGCGAGTGAAGGAGAGAAATGTTATTTTTTTTTGATTGTGTGTGATGAAATAGTTTAAGATAATAATAGTGGGCTAATAGAATTGTAGAAAACGGCTGTATCGTGATGCGAGGCTGAAAGCAATTTCGAAAGCAGTCTCGGGCATCTTCGCGTTCAGCCAACAAGGAAAATGCACATGGAGGGCGCAACGGTATTGTCCATGGATGGTTTTTCTGAATAAACATACATATCAGTTTTTGCAGTCTCCAGATGGGACCGGAGCTTTTGTTTTGGTTGGACAAGGGGGTTCAGATAAATGCATGGACATCAAAATAAAAGAAAAAAATTTACTCTACTGCTCACATGTATTGAGTCTTCCAATAACACACCTCGCGGGGCGTACCTACATGTATGCAAAATATAGTTAATGTCTTATTTCTCGAACCTATGGTTTGTAGATTTGCTTTTGTTGGCAACAGAAACAGAAAAAATGGCACCATGTTATTGAATACTGATATGGGTGTATTGTAATCATAACAATTTTTCTAGTTAAAAATCTATGTCGAAAAGCAATGTTGGGTGACTTGTCTGTGTTGGGTCTTATTAACAACTTCACAGCTGTACCTGCACAACTCATCGACTACAAGGCAACAATGTTAGGAAATGTGTGCATGGCTCCGAGAATACAATTTAAAATCACTAATGTGGCATGAACCCCCTCCACTTGTGTGTATTTGAATATGCGAAAATTAGATATTTTGAATAATCGATGAGAACAATCACAAAAGCAGGTTGCACCTGTATGACGTGTTCAAACTTCAGACGATTTTTGTTAATCTACAAAAGCCAAGTGCGAACGGAGATTACTACGAAAATTGGGAAAAGAAAAGAAGCGAGGCTATTTTGGCTAATGGCAACGATGAGGATGAATAATGGTTGTTTTGATAAAATTGACGAAGTCAATATGCCTAGCCTAAAATAAAATTCAACAATTAATGTTAAACATTTGCCACTCTGAAATGGCGACG